>NW_017535520.1:211515-269129 GCF_001853355.1 Bactrocera latifrons | reverse complement strand
GCATCAGCTTCTTTGTAAAATATGGTCGGACGAAAGCATGCCCAACGATTGGAATTTAAGTGTGCTATGCCCAATCCTCAAAAAAGGAGACCCCACCATCTGCACCAACTACCTTTGGGATAAGCCTCCTCGATATCKCATATAAGGTTCTATCGAGCGTATTGTGTGAAAGATTAAAGCCCTCCGTAAACAAACTGATTGGACCTTATCAGTGTGCATTCAGACCTGGAAAATCAACAGCCGACCAGATATTCACCMTGCGCTAAATCTTGTGTTGTGTGTCACGGCGAATATCGCATTCGATGGAACGATGAGCTGTACGAGATATACGACGACATTGACATAGTTCAGCGAATTAAAAGACAGCGGCTACGCTGGCTAGATCATGTTGTCCGGATGGACGAAAACACTCCAGCTCTGAATGTATTCGACGCAGTACCCGCCGGGGGAAGCAGAAAAAGAGGAAGACCTCCACTCCGCTGGAAGGACCAAGGGGAGAAGGACCTGGCTTCACTTAGAATATCTAATTGGCGCCACGTAGCGGAAAGAAGAAATGACTGGCGCGCTGTTGTTAACTCGGCTATAATTGCGTAAGCRGTGACTACGCCAATCAAGAAGAAGAAGAAGTCATTCAAAACATACTAAATTTTAATACAAGATATTATGAGCGAACTTTATAAGAGCCAACGTGAAAATGTCTAACCCTTTTTGGTGAAATCACTACATTATTACATTACATTCTACATTATGTCACAGTGTGAAAATGTGCGAAATTGGAATACAACCACTCCTTATTTGATTCTGTCACTTTCCAGAATACAAGTCAGGAAACGATTGATAGAACTTTGCACAAACAATTCCATTAAAGTGTGCCTCCTTATGACCATAAGTTATTTAATCTAAACAAAACTGTTCAATTCTCTAGGTACTAAACATGTGGAACTCCAGTATCTATAGCTGACTCCCGACCGAAAATATCGGTCAATGTGTGATATATACAACTGAAATTCAGACAGAATACTCTCCTCACAGTGGTAATTGTGCATTCTGTAAATTGGTTGAACAGGGTCCCTGAGCCCCCATATATCTAATAAAGAGATTTTCGAGGTGACTTTATATTGGATATATCGGTCTATATTTGAGTTGTGTGAGCACCCACACAAAGTCATTAAACTATTTTTGAAATCCCCGTTAAATAATTTTCTGTTTACAAACAATGCCTTCCTGTCTATAATAAAAAATTGGTCGGAAACTTGTGCTAGCCCACATTAGTATTTTCGAATATTCGGCTGTCTTTGCTCCATATGATTGGTGATTGTTTGTATATTTTACGTCATAAGGTAATTCCTTGGCTTTGATTCTTGCAAGTTGCAAAATTATAAAGTGTTCGACTGTACCCGAACTTAGCATTTCTTACTTATTTAACTCATTATAATGTTAATTGTCTATTAGTCAATGAAATTTAATCGTTAATCTTCTAACTTTTCTGAACTCAATACTATGAAAGGGAAAGCCCAAGAGTTTATAAATCTTAAAAAAATTGCACATATTCATTTCATATCGCATGAGTAATGTACATATTATATATTATATCGCAAATGAAATGTAAATGAAGTAGTAAAAATATAATTACGTAATACCGATTAATTACGAATAAAATCACATGATATACTTATCGGTTGCATTATTAACTTACATCAGTGAATTCAACATTCATGGGGTCGCCAATAACCGAACCGTCACTCTGTTTGTAACCAGCGTAAGAAACGAGTTGACTATTCCAAATGCGGTAATCGTGGATACCATCCGTACGTTGAGGGAAAATCGTAATAGCAGAGCTGCGATAAAAATTGTATATGTTATGCATTTACATATAAAAAATAACATGTTATAAAAGTTCAGTAAATTTTCTAAACCGTCACATCCTAACTTAAAACGAAGGCGAATAAATAATTTAATTTATAAATAATAACAGAAATAAATCTGAATAACACGTCAAATATTTACACATATTTTATCCTTTCGAAAAGGCTTTATAGAAGCCGGGGTTAAATTTGAATGATGGGCGATAGGTTGAAACACCATACCTTCGGATCTACTCGACCAATTTCAACTCGTACTTACCTATTTTTTAATTCAGTTAGCGTTTCATGAACTTTTTATAAGAAAAATGGAAAGTTGTCGTGCGTTCAATGCTATTGACTTGATGTGCACCTTAAAAGTGCAACATATTAAATATGAATCAAATTTATTTAAATGTTATGAAGATTAATAAACAGAAGTTGACTAATGGCAGAGAGCATTTTTCTATTCTTTGGAAAAACATAATTGAATTTGAGAACAGCATCAGATATGGACAGCAAGATATTTATGTAAACAACGAATCAGTTTCAAAAAATATATTCATTCAGAGCTTTAGCATTATAAAAAGTATACAACAACGTAGATTTTTTCTTATATATCAACATCTACGGCGATTCTTACCAAATTATGAAATGAGAAGAATTGAACTACATATATGTTGAACAGCAGGATATCAAAGCAGCATACTTTTTTACCAACTCACACTCAATTATCCGATTACCCCGCTAATTATTGTATATGTTGCTACTACTCATATGATTGGCATTAACTAGAAGCAAAAGGCTAAGAATATTTGTTTGCATTGGACATTGTATTTTCATATATATGCAAGCGAAGTGGGCGTTTCAACAATAACTTCATTGAAATTTCTTCAATTTTATTCTAATTACTACATTTGATGGGGCGTTTAATTATCGCGAAATATCCTCATTTGCTTTCTCGCTACTGACACAATTAGAATTAACTGGTGTAACCAGAGGTCAATATTTGTAATTAAATATAAATAAATTTTGTAATTGACCTCTATTTATAGATCAATAACCCAAAAGTGTGTATAAATACAGGGTGGTACAATGGCATAATGCAYATGGCGCTATAATGTTACATTTTATTTGCAATTTTTACGGTTTTCAGTGACTACACAGATATACTTGTATCATCCGCCATGAAAACAAAGCAAATATCGATTGACATATATTCAAGAAAATTTTAAATATTAACAAAAAATTATTTATGAATTTCAATAAAGCTCTTGTAATTTCCAAATTACATAAAAAATCTCGGCTATAGCTAGTATTACACCCTTTATTTGTTTTATATTTACAATTTTACTATAATGTTAATTGACAATGAACATTTTCACAAAGGCCTTGTAAGAATACTATTTCATTTTTCTTATCATTTTGTTAGTCAATTCAATTGCTAGTTTTATATACACATGTATGTAAATTCACTTAATTTTAAGTTTCTATGTCATGTGATAGTGAGTTGCTTGTATTTAAAGCACGTGATTCTATCTGATTGGAAATACAGTATATATACATACAGATAATGTAGATTGCATTATCGCTCCTATATAAACCATTAACAGGCACACATTTGCATATTAATTTATCATTTCGCATTAAAAAACATATTTTTTATATATATAATATTATATACGAATTAAGRGCAAACACTCATGTGATTGAATACTTAAGCTGTTAACTTTAACGTAAAATTTTACATACCGAATGTTACCCTTGTTCGTGCCGTATTTGATATGATTGCACAAGACCTCGAACATGCCCTTCGTGGTGGTCACATGACGACAATCAAATACCTAAAAATGTATAAGGAAAATAATTGCATACTTATGTACATATTTTGTTTCATTWAAAAAATAGAATTGATAGAACCTGATTGAACGAATTTTGGTAAATATTATTGTGTGTATGGTAGATAATGTTTTCTATAAATATAAAAAAAATTTGCTCTAATTGAATAATTTATTGTTGGAAAGAGAAGAGATACTTGTTACCTGCCGAATACAAATTTTGATAGTATTGCAGTATTTTAAATATCGAACAAAAAAGTATTAACTTGAACTTGAAAAATTTATTAGTYAAAATAACTACAGTTTTCTTGGTATTTTTTATTTTAAGTCTGTTAAGAGCAACCAGTATATCTATTTTACGTATGTTTCTCGGCCGTAAAGTTTATCACGTTAATCACGATTTTTTAGTTTCAAATTTACTGATTACTGGACAAATAGTCCTCTAAATAATTGCTGCATTTTACCTTTAATTTTGACCATTGAATGCGCCCAATGCAACGGGAAGCATTACGCCAAGCCGCCTTCGCGCCAAAAATTAATTCAGCCTCGGTCAACTGATATTCGCCAGTTGCTTCAATACTTTTCTGCACTTCCTTCCAGCGAGCCTCATGCCGCGGACTAGATGCCCTGTAATAACAAAATTTTTATGTGGACAGATATATTTGATATTGCAAACTTGATGGTATAGTGTTTATTGCTCTTAATTATTTAGTCATAAACTCTTAAGTCACTAACACGCTTCGAAAATTTATCGACGCTTGTAAGTGTTACAAATTTTTTTTTATATACCCATATATATGTATGTATGTAAATACTATTCAATTTGTTCTTACTTTTTCATTGAAGTGAAATATTGCTCTAGAAAGTCCTTAGCTTGCTCGAGCACTTCTTCTTGAGGGCGTGACTCTAATGAAGCTATGTAGAAGCCCATAACACTGCTCATACATGTAGTTTTTGAGCATTTTAAATTCTTTAGAAAAGAAAAGGAAAAAGAGTTTTTTATTTTTTTTTTTTTTTGAAATTTAAATTAAATTATGTTAATTAACTTTCTTTTACAAAAATACGTCCTCCTCATGTTGCGATAGAGAATGTAATATTGTTTGAGGACCTTAAGCCACTTCTTGCCATTTGCCGAATATTTGTAAAAATTTCGCTACTAAAATTGTAAAGCTTGGTATTTTCAAACTTCTATTCACCTCTTGTCCTTTTAAATGCAATTTGTCATATACTTCCGGTTTGCCTTCAATATTTTTTAAACGAATTGGGCGTTGCATATGCGTAGTTGGACAGCCTTTTGATGTTGATGGACCTGCATCATTTTTCTTGTGTTCATTCAACTCTTCAGTTATCTGCATATATTGATTGAGGTGATTCAATTGCTTTAAATGCACACTAATATCCTCTAAGCGGTTTGCCAGCACATCTCCCTTATCGACTTGCGTTTCAGCCAGTTGTAAAGCGAGTTCTTCATCAATAACCAGGGAGAGGTCATCTTGTTTACCCAGGGTTGTTAACGGCATTTTCGATTGGTGCAAATATTACAAACGACTTTTGATTTTAGCTTGTTTTACAGTTGGGGGAAACGATCCTTGAAAACACTAAACATTAACACTAGCTTGATAATTAACTTGATTTTGTATTCACGAAGGCACTGCTTCCTTAACTATTCACTGTAAATAATTAACGATTTATTAATTGTATTTATTTAGTTTTAATTATAATTATTTTAACTTTGCGTTTATATACAGGACTCAATCTGCAACTAACAATAGTAATGCACAGGGATGTGTAATGCATCAGTTCTTGTGCAATACGTAATTAACTTGCGACCGTATTTGGCAAACGTTGCCTTATTGGCGACCAGCACCGACTGTACTTAGGTTGCGCAAGCCGGGGGTTTATTTAAATTCACACATCTTGCAAATTGTTTTTCTGCCTCTGCTAGCTGCTGATGCCATGCGTCAAGGCTTTGCAAAAACCCAACAATAACAGTAAACCCAACCACAATGAAACCAACATAAGACCGTTCTTCGGTTGAGTTCACTTTTTGATCGGTGAAATCACAACCAAATAGCTTTGTCGTCATCCCTGTCACATGGTTAACAACAAATGCGCGTGATTGTATACTATCGCCTATGTATTGACTTTCGTTTGTTTGTTCGCTTATGTACTGGCGAGATAAGCAATTTAAAAACACCAATAGGAAGCTTTAGAAGACGCTTAAGCCTCAGTGACCATGAAAAGGCAATTTAATTACAAGTTCAAAAAACATAGCTTTCTAATATGATTTAGCATTATCACATACGAATATAAAGCGAATACGAGGATTTTAAGGAATATGCATTGAACATTGCTATAAACAAATAAGGAAGGGCTAAGTACGGGTGTAAGCGAATATGCCTTTAAGTGCATAAAGTTTGTTAGAATAACGAAAGTATATGGGAGTTTGGGTAATTTTTGAACCGATTTCACATGATAAGACATCTTACATATTTGCCGATAGATGTATATAAGTATGTATACGATATAAATTCAGTTGAATATTCGAAAATCCGAAAAAATCATTGAAAAAAATTACTGCCGTGAATMAACTCATTTTTGACATACTGACATTTTGTATCTGAGAGTTTGAAAGATTCGCTTTAGAAAGATTTTACTCATAAGTGGCAACATCAAACGATAGTTCGTGGTATGTGGATAAATTGATTGGTTCTTCATTTTCATACTGGAAGTTAAAAGAATCAGATGGACGTAATTTGGTTGAAATCAGTGAAGCATGGGCTTTCATCCAAATGTGGGCGATGCCACTCCTTCTGTTCTAATTTACCACAGAAGGAAAATTTTATGTCTCTGCCAAATGTATTTAAAGATTTATCGCACTCTTAATAGATTTGAACAAAACTGTTCTATGGGGCTGAGTAGGGATGCCAAAAATATATGAATGTAGCTTGATCTGAATCTAGAATATATGTACATTAAACTTACCATGTGGATATTTTTAAGATTTTCGAGCACCAGGTATTATCAATATAACAACCGTCGAACTTCTTCTTTACTGGCGATTATAGCCGAGTTAACAACAGCGCTCCAGTCGTTCATTCTTTTCGCCAGGTGGCGCAAATGCAAATGTCAAGCGAGTTAGTTCCTTCTCCACCTGGTCCTCCCAACGGAGTGGAGGTCTTCCTCTTCCTTTGCTTACCCCGGCGGGTATTGCGTTGCATACTTTCAGGACTAGACTATTTTCTTCCATTCGGACGACATCACCTAGCCGCTGCCTTTAAATTCCCTGAACTATGTGAATGTCCTCGTATATCTCGTACAGCTCATCATTGAATCGAATGCGATATTCGCAGTGGGCAACGTGCAAAGGGCTATAAATCTTTCGCAGAACCTTTCACATGAAAACTGACCTTAGGACCTTTGGACTCATAAGATGTTGTCATAGTCCATGCCAAACAATCAGTTTGTTGGCGGTGGCCTTTAATCTTCACACAGTGCGCTCGATAGAACCTTATATGCGATGTTGAGGAGGCTGATCCCACGGTAGTTTGCGCAAATTGTAAGGTCTCCCTTTTTGTGGATTTGGCAGAACACACATAAATTCCAATCGTTGGGTATGCTTGCGTCCGACGATATTTTACAAAGAAGCCGGTACGTGCTTCTTATCAGTTCTTCGCCGCCGTTATTGACAGACAGACCCTCACCCGGATTTCAACTCCGTTTGTCATCTTGATCATTTATATACTACATACTTATGAATTGTGACAAAAAAGGTACCCGAAATTCTAATTAAATTTCCCGGGTAAGTGATATTTCAAAAAAAAAAAAAAAAAAAAGTATTTTCCTAAGTTGGTAGGACTGTTCTTAATTACTATAATACGAGTATGAGTGCAATCGATCAACTTGTTGTTTACAGCAGATACTTAAGTCGGTACACATCTGTATTGCGTTGCGATTTTTACAATGGATAAAGCTATCGAAGAAAGAATTTGTCTTAAATTTTGTATTTGTTGGAAACTCTTACAGTGATTCAGGTTTATCAAAAACGCAAGTCTACGAKTGGTACAGAGCCTTCAAAGACGGTCGAGAGATCGTTACAGACATGCCTCGTTCAAATTCGAAAATTGTCAAGCAAGACTCGCCTCGCGAGGCCGTTCGAATGGATATTTTGGGTATGAAACGAGTTCTTGATCCATTCGTGCCGACAAAGCTACAATAGCACAACAGAAAATCGAATTGGCACATCTACTTTGTTATACTCGTATGTATGATGGGAGAACGACGCATAGGCATTCACAGCAAGCCAAACAGAAATGTAGCACAGACAAATAGTTGAAAGTTGTTTAATCGTAATTTGAGATCAGAGCATGATATACTTGACAGTAGCGTATTAAAGATATGTGCCAGTCCCAATGTCCACACAATCTAAGCCGCGGGTTTATGTTTAGTGTACTATAGAAATATATTTATATAGTTCTGTGTGTATATTAATTTCCCAGCATGTATTAGAATGAGTTGGTGTAGAAATGGGATACACATAAAATACGGAAGTTCAAAATGTCGACACATCAAAATACCGACAGTTTAAATACGCAGCTAAGTCAAAACACWGACAAATCAAAATACAGACAAATCAAAACACCGACAAATCAAAATACGGACAAATCAAAACACCAACAAATCAAAACACCGACAAATCAGAATACCGAGAAGCCAAAATGCCGACATGTGAAAAATATTTTATGGGATACACTTAAAACATCGAAATTCAAAATACCGACAAATCAAAACACCGACACATCAAAACACCGACAAATCAAAATACCGACAAATCAAAGCACCGACAAATCAAGAAAAGATGGCGTTGTTCGTTTGTGGCCCTGCGTTCTATAGCCSAGGACTTGGAAGAAGTTCAAAGCGAAGGGTTATTTTTTTGAAAGGCGCCCTAAGGCCGCCAACGCAAAAGGAGTTTATTCCGAAAGAACTGATCATGCCCAGTGGTTGGTTCAAATATGGTCTTGAAACGCGGCCGAAGCCCAGGGTTGATCCGAACAAAGTGACCGCTATGTTGTCAAAATTACAAAATCCCGATAAAATTATTTTCAAACTTGGTAAAAAATGTCAAATTTGCACTTCAAATTGCTTTAAAATATTTAAAGTAGGCTATAATTTTGAATTGTAAAAACTTTTGTATACATTTTATGTATTGATATAGAGAGCGACATACTTCAAGCGACGTCTGTCAAATATTAAAATACACAAGTTCTTATGGACTCAGTTATGTAGTCATGCAGCTGTCTAAWTAACTGTGTCCTTAAAAACAGTATTTTAACATTTCATAGAGGTCGCTTGAAGTCTATCAATTTCTATATGTTCAGCACATGTTCAGCTCATGAGTCTGCAAGTTTGCCTTTGTTATAATCTCCATGAGTGTGTTCGTGGCCGAAGGCCGCAGGGCCTCGAACTTACATCGGCACTCTTCATAAAATAAAGTTTTTTTTTAATTACTCACTTAAAATCCAAAATGTCCCTATTGATTAGTAATGTTTCTTCTTTGGGATCTAGGAACCATAGTAACGATTTATTAGGTCTACAACTTTGCTTCCGTCGTTTTCCAATAGATGTTTCTAAACTTAAGCACTGGTCGATGAAGTCGATTAAATCGTTTTATGTCGATTTTGGACATTTGTGTCAACATTAACCTAACAAAATATTTGTAGAGATCTGTTTGCATCCCAAACTTATTCTCAACTGAAAATGTCATTTTTTGGGCCAAATTCCCTACATTTGCGAGAAATTTTGCTTTTCTTTTTAAATTCCTAGAAAAGTGCGGCTGAGGACCCGTCCACGCTTTGCTGAGGCTGACACATACATAGATAATACTATTACTCTACTACTACCAGCAATATGATTTCTATTAGGTATTAAGAAATATAGATACTACTGTACAGTACACTACTATACTGTATCTGTCAGAATACCAAAATGAGACTCCTGACTAACAGAATCACTACAATTGTGACAATTAGAGACATTAGACAATCGTCTCAAGCAGAATACCGATATAAAGCTCCCCTATCTCTTAAATTCAGTAATTCGTCTGAGATATTTTGAAAATTTTTGGAAAGTTGCTAAGGTTTCCATGGCTCCTAAGAGAGATCCTCTTATAGTCTCATCATATAGACCAATTTCACAACTTCTACAAATTTCAAAACTTTTTGAAAAATTAATTCTGTAAAGGTTAAACCTATCAGTTCGGTTTCAGAAACCAGAATTCAACAGTAGAACAAATCCATTAGAAAAACATCCAAAATAGAAAAAACCGTTGGAAGAGAGGAATGCGTGCCCAGCGGTATTCCCTGCAAGATTTAAAATTATGTTTACTGGTTGAGTATTGTGCTCTTTTAGAATCATATATCACCTCGAGATTCTTCCGCGCAAAACAATGGAATGAATTCTGCAAACGGAAAGAAATTGATGCAGGCACAACAAGAGAAGAACCACAATTGTAATTTCTGCACATTAGAGACTTTCCGTTAGCAGCAAATGGTTTGGCTGCGACATTTGCTGAAATAACAAAATAATGTGGTATAAACAAAGTATGAAGCCTATATATATATGGTGCTTAAATAAGAGGTGGCGCCAATGAAAGACGCAATATTATTCCAATAAGGTGTTAAGAGATATAGTTAAGCCTCCCTGGTGATATTAGTTATATGTGGACTAAGTTCTCACTAAATTTTATAAATTTTATAACCAAAGATATATTGTTATTAGTATTGACGGATATATGAAGTATAGTAAACCTGAAGTTCGAAAATATTTGTATTAGGTATTTGGGGACGGTTCATCCGATTCAGCCCATTTTTGATATACAAATTTTGTTCACTAGAAAAGTCATATAATTTGGTCGATATCGGTTTGAGCACGTCCTGAGATATGGATTTTCACCTAAATGCCATTCAATTCCTTTTATTATGACCATGGCTCTTATAAAGCCCCCTTGCACCATCTCGGGTGTAAATATTAATACCTCTAGCGTGTTTATTTACTGATTTATCGCGCTTTTAGTAGTTTTTAACACAATCGTTATATGGGAGTTATCTATGGTTCCCTCCCCTTTTTTGACAAGGATCCCGTTTACCAAGTTTCATAAAGATATTTTAATTTTTACAGACACTCAATCGGAATTTAACTCGTCTCTTCATCCTGATCTGTAGCACTTTGCTGCTGAATTAAATGTCAGACAGAAATGGTTAGTTTCTGTAAAAAACTAAATAGTGATTAACACTGACACTGAAAACTTGGTCATAGTTGTTGGGTGGTGACTCACAATCCGTGACAAACAATATCTTAACGCAATGAGTATAGCTGGGGTAATTTCTTATACGTCGACAACCATATACAAGGTTGTAGTTGTTTCTATTTTTACTCGAAAGAATGATTTTATACTTTATACTGCAATATTATAAATAGGAATAGTAAGTTAACAAGTATTTCCGTTCATTAAATACCGATGTAGTGTGTTAATATATCATATTTAGAAACTAAAAGATGGCATTACGTATATTGATCTGTTATCTGTTATTTCCAATAAAAGCTGACTAATATGTTCTCTTCTATACGAAACACAGATATTACTAATGTAGAGGAAAGTGAAACATACAAAAGAAATACATGTTATGAGAATGAACAGTTGTTGAATAGTTTCAGATACTTAATCGATGTTTTTCACCTATCGCTTGCTTGTAACATCTAAAACTAATGTAATACTCATGGTAACGCGATGGACTACATGCCTGTCTATTAATCTGTTCGTCCAAGCGATAACTTAAATAAAAACTGGGTAGCCCCTACATAAATTATACACGAATTTTCGAAAAACCGGCTGACTTTACTCTATTTAGCTTGAGATGTGTTACACTGTCAAGTAATTTTTGTTCAGCAATGCTTGGCATTTCTTCGTGGAAAGACTTACGCCTGAACAACATTTACAAGTCGATGACTTTATTACAAAAATTAAAAAAACAAGTAAGGAAGGGCTAAGTTAGAGTGCCAGCGAACATTTTATACTCTCGCATGATAAAGTGATAATCGAGATTTCATTATCCGTCATTTACATATTTTTTTATTTTTCTGTAAAATTAATTAGATTAGATCAATTTGTGTACTTTGAGTATTGAATTGTATTTTCATTTATTATAATTGTATTGAAAAGTTATCATGACAATTTTTCCACAAGGGATACCTCAGCTCAAATACCGTATTTGTGTAAATTTTTATTCCTCTATTATCATTGGTTCCTAATGTATATATTATACAGAGAAGGCATCAGATGGATTTCAAAATAGCGTTATATTGGAAGAAGGCGTGGTTGTGAACCGATTTAACCCATATTTCATACATGTCATCAGGGTGTTAAGAAAATATTACATACCGAATTTTATTGAAATCGGTTGAGTAGTTCCTGAGATATGGTTTTTGGTCCATAAGTGGGCGTCGCCACGCCCGTTTTCAATTTAAAAAAAAAAAAAGCCTGGGTGCAGCTTCCTTCTGCCATTTCTTCCGTAAAATTTAGTGTTATTGACGTTTTTCTTTAGCCGGTTAACGCAATTTTAGTGATTTTCAACATAATCTTTGTATGGGAGGTGGGCGTGGTTATTATCGGATTTCTTCCATTTTTGAACTGTATATGGAAATGCCTGAATGAAACAACTCTGTAGAGTTTGGTTGACATAGCTATAGCAGTTTATGAGATATGTACAAAAAACTTAGTAGGGGGCGGGGCCACGCCCACTTTTCCAAAAAAATTACGTCCAAATATGCCACTCCCTAATGCGATCCTTTGTGCCAAATTTCATTTTAATATCTTTACCAAGTTTCATCATGATATTTAAATTTTTACAAAAGTTACAGCTTGCACGGACCGACGGACAGACAGACATCCGGATTTCAACTCTACTCGTCACCCTGATCACTTTGGTATATATAACCCTATATCTGACTCTTTTAGTTTTAGAACTTACTAACAACTACTCTTTAGCAACTTTGTTGCGAGAGTATAAAAAGAACGTGTTTCGTGCGCTCCGTTCAACATAAGTTCCTCATACTCGTAATTGCCTATTGCATATCTGCAATAACAATCTCTTCATAGTTTCAACAAACATTTGTTTCTCTATTTCTACTCCTTTTACAGCCTATATGAACCGACAGGTAGCCAGGTTAGATATTGAATAAAAGTTATTTTTGCACTCTTTAGTATAAAATAAATCGACTATAATCGCGTAAGCGGAAATTATTTTTACCCATTATTGAATTAGTGAAGTGTTAGTGGATATAAGAGGTAAAAATATAATAGTAGAATTTTTGAACTTTAAATTGAAATATCTCAAAAACCATAAGTCGGCGGCAACTATATGTATACATATAAGTATTTTCTTKATCTGAAGGGCCTCCTCTATCCGTACAAGATACTAAGAGGGCGCAGAAGAAAATTGTATAGGTCAAAACGTTCAACATTAAGACAAAGAAAATACCAAGATCACGTAGATGAACGACTATAAGACATGAAACCAATTGGTATGAAAAATTGGAGTTAAATTGCAAATTACATGAATGATTGTACATAATTMAATTTGAAAATTGTAGGATACTTTAATTTAATGTTATAGTCAAGTTTTATTATTAAACATAAACTCTGCTTTAAATTATTTCGGCATTTGACAGCCGCAGCTCTCCACATGGTTAATGACTGTGTTATTTTTGTTTTAATTATAATAATACCCAAACAGCACATCAAATAGTAACTTGTTGCTGCGAGCGATAGCGGATGGGCTCTTTGGGGTATTTTTCGGTACTGGGCTGAACAGCAGTTATAGTGTCTTACGTGCGCACTATACGGCGTCTCTGAGAATGCGCATTATTCGATGAAATAAACGTTATCGATAAATCAGTGTGCGAACTTAACAATATTGTGGTAATGCACTTCAACGGTTTGCAAAAGTTGTTCCAAAGTAAGTATATTCCTTATGAAATGGTAAACCAAACAAGTAATAGCTGCCAAAAACAACAATTCCGAGAAAAGTATTACCTCACACACACAGCTAAAACACAACTTTTACCAAATACATATACCGAATATATAATAATTACTTAACCAACAGTATGTATTATCGGAAATTGATATATACCTCATACATATTAGGATTAGGGGCTTGGACTGACTGCATGTACTTTTTTCATTACTCAAGAATCTTCTTAGTCTTCACTGGCGTTGAAAGCGCTTACGCGGTTATAACCGAGTTAACACCAGCGCACCAGTCGTTTCTTCTTTTCGCCAGATGGCGCCAATTTGAGATTCCAAGCGAAGCCAGGTCCTTCTCCACYTGGTCGTTCTAACAGAGTGATGGTCTTCCTCCTCCTCTGCTTCCCCCCGCGGGTACTGCATCGAATACTTTCAGAGCTGAAGTGTTTTCGTCCATTCGGACGACATTCGGACGAATTCGCTGAACTATGTCCATGTCCTCGTATATCTAATACAGAATGCGATATTCGCCGTGGCCAACGCGCCAAAGACCATAAATCATTCGCAGAACTTTTCTCTCGAAAACTCGTAACGTCAACTCATCAGATGGTGTCATCGTCCATGCCTCTGCACCGTATAGCAGGATGGGAAAATGAGTGACTTGTAGAGTTTTGTTGGGTATTTCTTCGACCCATTTGCTTCGCTTGCTTTTCTATTCTGGRGAAAGCAGAACTAGCGGCGCGGTTGTTAAGGATAATAAGGACTGTACCGAAAAGAAACTGCACACTTTCAATTCAATATTTCTCATGAAGTAGCCGTTTGATCATAAAGCGGTAAGTAACGTTAGAAAGCGTGATCAGTTCTGCTTCTATTGGTTTTTCTTTCTCCGTAATTTGTAATATCATTTTTGCGATGGGTCGAATCAAARAGCACGTGCGTAGGCAAATTGTGCACAATTACTGCATTGAAAAAAGCATTTCATACAGAAAGCTAGCAAAACGATTTAAAGTCAGTGTAAATGGTGTAAAAAATATTATAATAAAGTTCAATGAAACCTGTTCTCTTAAAGATTTATCAAAAAGTGGGCGGAAAAAAGACCCTAGTGATCCAAATCGTGAAGCAAAGGTGTTGGACTTAATAAACCAAAACAAATCAATGTCTGTGCGCGATTTGGCGAAAAAAGCTAAAACCAGTGTTAATATGATTCAAAGAGTGAAGCAAAGAAATAACTTAAAAACTTAGAAGAAACAAAAGATTCCCAAAAATAAAAATTTGGAAAACAAGGCCACGGAAGTTGTACGAACTTTGCTTAAAGATTCTGTTGAGTGTGTTATAATGGACGATGAGACATACATAAAAATGGACTCAAGAACATTACCAGGTCCCCAATTCTATACAAAACCAAAAGATGGTACTGTCAAACAATCAGTGTCAACAATTGAAATAGAAAAATTTGGCGAGAAAATACTCATCTGGCAGGCTATGTGCTCTTGCGACCTTAATACCACTCCATTTTTCACAAAGAATACTATATCGGCCGACGATTATAAGAAGGAGTGTCCAAACCGTCGTCTAATACCATTTTATAAGAAACACATCGTGTCAACAATATTATGGCCCGATTTAGCCACAATGCACTACGGTCCACATTGGCTTTGTTGAAGGATAACAATGTCAATTTTGTCAAAAAAGAGGAGAACCCTCCAAACTCTCCAGAATTTCGCCCAATAGAGAAATATTGGGCAATTGTCAAACGTAACTTTAAGAAGGATCATCGAGTTGCCGAAAACGTCAATGAATTACGAAAAAACTGGCTTAAAGCAAGTCGAGCCGTAACAAAAGAAGGCGTGCAGAATTTAATGAAGGGAATTAAACGAAAAATTCGGCATAAATTAAGAGAATAATTTTTATACTCTCCCAACAAAGTTGAAAAGAGAGCATTATAGTTTTGTTCACATAACGGTTGTTTGTAAGTAGTAAAACTAAAAGAGTCAGATATAGGGTTATATATACCAAAGTGATCAGGGTAACGAGTAGAGTTGAAATCCGAATGTCCGTCTGTCCGTCCGTCCGTCTGTCCGTCCATCCGTGCAAGCTGTAACTTGAGTAAAAATTGAGATGAAACTTGGTACACGTATTTCTTGGCTCCATAAGAAGGTTAAGTTCGAAGATGGGCAAAATCGGCCCACTGCCACGCCCACAAATGAAAGTTCTGATGCACACCGAATTCGTTCCCACAGGCTAAATTGTCAACAAGGAATACTACACGAGTGTTTTGCACCTAACCTTAATGGGGTCTCAGACTTTCCGGATATGACAATCTTCGAGGTGAACTTATATTGAGAGTATACTACAAACGACAATGCAATAAATATTTAAGGTTATTCAAAAACCCCAACTTATTCTGAAATGTAACTACAACTATATCGGTATTCCGATTTCTATTTATATTGCTAACTAACTTTAGAGCAATAAAATAGTATTCGTGATATGTTAAATTTGCAGAACACGGTAAATACTTACCAAAGTATTTAAATTCATTGTTGATCTGAATTAACATCGAAAAAAGCTTACTCAAAGCTGCTACAATACGATTATTATAATTTTAAGGAATGGGTTAATTACTTACGTGATTACTAAATGGCAACATGAATATGAAATTGAAAAGACATTCGAGTATTTCAACATTTATTATGATTTGGAGAACACAACAAATTTTATTAGTCAAGTATATGTAAAATTACTGATGAATACAATATGTTAAGTATAATTGTGCTGTAACAGTAGTATGCGCTAGTAGGTACTAAGAGGCTAAAAACATTTTATTTAATACGGAATACGCAAATTAATGCTTAATGCCCGAAATTTTTAACTAAATGTCTTAAATATTTTAGTGTGATGTTAGTGTTTATTTCAGGTTGTAGTTAGTTTTATATTTAAAATGTATGTAATTACAAATACATAGTATATAACGAACGGCGTGCTGTAATGCACTATTAATATAAATACGATAATTCATTCAAGATAATTACTAAATAACTKTCTGCATAAGTGAGAGTACTTTAATTACTTATATAATTTTGATTTGTTGAACATAAGGGTTTTATGCGTAAGTTTGCACATTATATGTTACCTATATGTTTAACAAAGGGTGTATCCATGCGCCTTTTGGTAAATAATTCATTATTTTAAGTTTCATACGCACAATTTTTAGCAAATATTCATGGCATCTTCCGTAGRAATTCTAGGGCCCATTGAAATGGGAAAACTTATTTGTTTTTTCCATCTATGGCTGAGATGCCATGCGTATACGTGCTGTTGCTCTAGACTTCGTATGTATTTCCGCGGTGCGTAATGTGATTCCAAAAATATCCTCGTGATAACGGTTTGCATCCTTTTAAGAATAAAATATAATAATTTTTTAAAAGCATTCTGAGCTAATATGAAATGCAAATTACTAAAACAAACAAACATATCAAACACAGCCTTAACATGCCATTACTATGTATACCATACTAATGCATTCTCACTCCCTAGCAATCCTAAGAAACGAGTTGCATACGAAAATATAATTGATAGATCTCAGATGCCGATGAGTTGGTATAGTACCGTTAAGTATTGTTAGGTCAAAAGACAGATTTTTAACATACCATATTGTATTAAAAAAATATTTAAATAGTTTCTGAATAAATTAAATGGCCACACTATATTAATTTTAGTCTTAAAATTTTTGGTTGTTTTTTCCACAAAAAGGGAGACTCCACAATGTGCGCCAATTACCGTGAGATAAACCTCCTTACTATCGCATATAAGGCCTTATTGAGGGTAGTGTGTGAAAGACTGAAGCCCACCGTTAACATGCTTATTGGACTTTATAAGTGGGGCTTGAATCCTGGAAAATCTAATATTGGCCCGCATTTCACCCTCCCAATACAAAGCAAAGCTAACGAGGAAGGAACCTCTACAAGATATTACGGTGACATTGATACAGTTCAGCGAATCAAGAGACGGCAGTTGCGCTTGCTAAGACGTATTGTCCGGACGAAAAAAGGTCCAGCTTCCAGGTTTCGATACAGTACCGGCCGGTGGAAGCAGAAAAAAAGAGATACCTCTATTCCGTTGAAGACATCAGGTGGAGAAGAACCTGGCTGCACTTTGTATCTCGAATTGGGGCAAAATAGTGAAAAGAAGAAACGACTGGAGCGCTGCTGTCAACTCGGTTATAACCGTGTAAGTGGTGTCTACGCTAGTAAAAAAGAAAAATACCGAAAATTTTTTCATAATCCAAAAACGACTGATGTCATTTTAAAGTTTTATGGTAACTCTAAAATTCTATAAAAAACATTTTTTTCTAACTGTACTTTTCCTACTATTATAGGTAACATTTTCATGCAAATATTTATTCACATTATCAGGAAGATATGCTCTGCAAATTTTATTAGAATATATTATCATGAAAGATGCTCTCTAAATTTCTTTAACATACATACAAGTATCTCACAGGTTAATTGCCGATTACGATATAAAGTCAACTGGAATTTGGAAATTAGGTTAGGGAAAGTATTGGCCCGATTCTTCAAACAGAAAGATATCTTGACAAGTTAATCGATGTTTTAAAAAAATATATATATTACTATTGACAACATAGTTGGCAGTTAAGAGAATGGTTAAAAAAATTCAATACGAAGGTTGTATTTTTTTAAATTTATAAGAATAAAATATATTGTTTTGAAAAATGAAGTGTGCAGTTGTGACTTGAAATAACAATTGTACAAAAAAACTATTAAAACGACCTTTCTCACTTTTCTTTCGGATATGAAAGTCCCTGAAATATGGATAATTTTTTGTAAGCGAAATGAATTTGATTATCATAATAATTATATAGTAATTTACGAATCTTTTTATTATACTTTCACCTAAACACATCAAAATTGTATATATACATTTGTGTATACTAAATTAAATTCTGCTGGATATATCACAATTAATGACTTAATTGGCAATTACGTTGCCAATAGATAAATATATTTATTAAAATATAACCTAAATATTTTCCCGCAACATTTCCTTCTTCTCAACTCACAATAATTATTAATATAATCAGATGCTATAGGGAAATTTCTCCAGGTTGATTTATTTTTGAGGAGTTTGGTTGATAACACCAATGCTATATATCCCAATAAAACTTTTTTTGGGGCGGTAGTATTTCAAATTTTCCAAATTTGTTTAACAAGAGATGCCCTCCGGACTGTGCGAAAACTTGTCAGTTTTGCTGCTTCATTATTGTTTGGTTCTGCAGTTTAAAAACTTTGCCCGGTAAGAATTTTGTGGCCATGGCAATGGTTCGGTTTTACCCGTCTAAAGCTCCAACCGCCTTAAGGTGCCCAGGAAAATATCTACGAAATTTCAATAATATATATTAACGGGGTATCGACAAGCAAAAGTTTATTGTATACTAACTATATACATGGATTTACGTATATCAATCAAATGTATTGTTTTTGTGTGAAATATTCCCTTATTTTCTTCGAATTTTTGTTCGTTTCTTCTACACACTCCAATTCATCCAACAGCAACAAATTTGCTTCATATTGAAAACAACAACAACTTACCGAAACGCAAAAAATATTAGTAATGTGTAATAACATTTGACTATGGCTGTATATACCGACGACAGTTTCATTTCATTTCGTTTTTTTTTTTCAAAAAACTAATATTCAGTTTAATATTGTTAAGTTCCAGAAAATTTATACCAAATGAATTGAGCGAATTCTTAAATTTAATAAACTTATAGAAGCAATTCGAATGCGTATGGATTTATAAGAGTTCCTCTTACAAGAGGATTGACTATAAAAAAAAACCTCATCAAATAGGTCAATGGTCATTCTGCAAATCTTGTTCACCCTTTCGCAAATTTAATTAATAAAGCCTTTCCAAATTCTTAAGCGTTTCTAAAGCTCGTACTTGCCTTATGATAATAAATGCTTACATACAGATTGGGCAACGGCAATGGCAATAGAATTGGCAGTCAGTATGCCATAAACTTTGGTCTGTCGAGATGCCGGGTTACTCAATTTATCGCTTGCATGACAGTCGGTTGGACATATGTACATGCATACGGAACTTAACTCGACACGCCCGATCACCTTCATATATTGAATTGTTTATCCATGTCGATTATAGATTAGTTGTCATGAGCAACCGTTAGGTGATTAAATGTGATGGACGGCTACTGGAAACCAATTTAACTCATTATCCTCATCATTTTGGTATTACAACTTTGTATTGTATTATATCCAGCTATACCTTTACATATGCTTTAGATGTTACATATAAAAGAGTATGAAGATTCAACTATGTGAACTCTATTTTACTTTTTACTATATTCTCAATTTAAGTCAACGTTTTACCTTAACCTTTCAACCTTATTTTCAGTGCCCTGCTCTATTTATAAATATTAACTTGAAAGTTCGTAACCGTAAATATTTACACACAAACGTTTCACGGTTTGCATTTTGTTTCCAGACTTGTGAAAGAGTTGGGCAATAGAAGAATTTAAAAGTACTCACAGATAAAACCGTACCATCCCACATTTACTATGCATGTATGCGCGAACAATTCAAAACAAATGAAATTTTTTAACCACGCACATCGGTCGACAAAATACCCGCCTGGTAAATAGCGCTAAAGAACAGCAAGGCCACCCATATAGGATTCATACATTCACACCAGCTCTTATTCACCTCAAATCCTAGCATTGTACTTACATATATACACATTAGCTTACATAAACATACATGTTCTACTTCCAAGCTACATTCACGTCCTGCACGATTGAAAGCATTTCACATTTATGTCCTTGTATGCATACTTGGTTTTGACTTACCCGCAATGTGAGCATAAATGTCTCTACTTCCGTTTCTGTTTTTTGCTCTTTTACAGCAATGCATTTCCTGCAAAAGTGAGAATTCAGAAATGCCACTATGAAAAATTCGTATGAAAGGTGTGATATTTGTTGTAAAATGATTACAAACATATGTTTGAGCGCTTGTGTATACGAAAGTTTGTCAAAATACAAATGCACTCTAATGTAGGTAAGTACATAAGGGTGCCCTTTACTACGACTGCATGAGAGCTCACTTAATGAATTACTGAGCGAGAGTACATTAGATGTTTAAATGAGTAATTACATCGTAAAAATCAGTGAAACAATTTTGTAGAACTGAAAATTTTGTACGAAAGCTGTCCTAATTTCAAGGTGGTAGGTTTAATTTTTAGTGGCAAATATCAAAAATCGCATGTTATTTACACAAAATAAGAAAATTTAGGCGCGGTGTAAATTTAAAATTAAAAGCTTGTTTGCGTTGGATCCTTTTTTAGTTAAAAAACTTAAATTTTTGGGGACGTTTGCAAAAAGATAATCAACTTGGGAAATGAGGGCCGCCCTAATGTACATGTTCACTTAATAGCTGAAAGCGTGCTAGAAAAAATTAAAAATTATTTACCCTCACTGAGGTGAAGGAAAATGAAATGTGGCAAGGGTTTAGTCAACAATTCTTTAAGTCTATGGTAACCGCTGAGCTTAACAGTTCTACTTAAGTGTGTAACTCTTTGTCAATTGATATGTTTATTTACTATATTTAAAGTATAAGAAATGCTGAAGCTTATAATTAAAGATGGTCTTCTATTAGAATACTTACAGTAGGTAGAAAAAATAAGTTATCAAAGTGAAATATAAATCAGCGAAGTGAATAAAATTTTAAAGTTTACATTTTTTCAAGCAAAATATTTTTTTTATTTAGATCTTACCCACACATCTAATTAAAATAAATTTAAAACGAAAAAGTTCACTGCTTTTATAAAATTAAAACCTTCTACTTGACCCAATCATTGYTGCATGGGGTTGACAAACTTCAAACACTCATTTTGAGAAAATTATCCCAAATGTTATAGATGCAATCCTTCAAATCAACCAGATTTTGGAGTTTCTCTTTAATTATACGCATCTTAAGGATTGCTCAAGCATTTTCATATGACAACAAGTCAGGGCTTCAGGACTCCATTTCAATATACTTACATTTTCATTTTGTGGATGTTCTGTGATGACTTTTGTAGTATGAATGGGCGCATTGTCCTGTTAAAGAGGGATATCCGGTCCCATTAGTTGGTGACTGCCGGAGATGGCGTACTCCTTTAAAATATTTAAATAACCTGCAGTAGTAATTTTTACTTCCGGGACTACAATATTGCCACGGCCATTCGCAGATAAGCATCCCCAAACTATTAAGCCCCTTTCCACCGACCCCTTTCCACCGACTTAACTTGTATGATAGTTCTTGTTCGGGTGAGCGTCAAAAGTAAACCATACCGTGGGAATAACGAAGTCTAATCATCGATTCATCAGTCCAGAGTACTTTATGCCAAAAATTGTGAGGTTTTAATAAGTGCTCTTTAAATTTGTTTTGTCGTTTTTTCTTATTTGCCTCACTTAGGTTGGGTAACTTCCTTGCCACGCGGCCGTGAATATCGGCTTGTTAAATATAGCGTGCACTGAGGGGGATTTCTTCTCTTCTTTTATAAGCTGTGCGCAAAATTTTGAAAATGATTTGATGGGATCAGAATTGGAAATATCCAAAATTCGATATTAACTCTCTGTTGCAACTTTTAGGCGCCCTTGCCTCTTTTTCCTGATGACTCGATTTTCTTTGTTGTAGCCGGCAATAACTTTCCATATTGCGACCTGGTTTTTATTAAAACCTTCAACAATATAACGCCGGATGTGACTTTTTGCTAATTATAAGCTGAATTGTTAATTGTTTCAAATTTTCAGATTTTTTTTTAACTCACCGTAAACAAATCGCTTCAATATTACAAAAAATTAAATTAAAAATTAAAAACGAAAAATTTACACACCAATTCAATTTCAAAACTTATAAAATGAAGAATTCTTGGACCTTGAATGTTTTTTCGTAATTTATTTTCAAGTTTTAACGGTACTTTCCAAACATATACAAAACAACTGATATTCGATAAAGCGAAAAGTATAGAGCGTTTAAAACAGAGCTGGATGTTTTGATAACTTACTTTTTTTACCTACTCTATGTTGAATACTATTTTTCGGTGGAAGGAACAATAATAGAAAGTATGATTTGCATTGAACATAAATCAACGTATCATACCTATTCACCTCTGCTTTTAAAATTAGAAGTTAACTCGTGGCGTTGAGCAGTCAGACTATTATTACTTTTTTGTTACTTGGAGTAGGTCGTTAGTTTCATTACAGGGTCTACGTTGTTAGCGACATTTGTTTGCAACAAAAGACTTATGTGAATATAATCAATTTATCAAGAGGTAGTCAACAGTGGGTGCTTTCAAGCTATTTGTCACATAATATAAACGTGGTTGTGTTGACTTCGATACAAAGTTACAATTTTGTTTATAAGAATTAAGTTTAGTCTATGAGTAATCGTTTTTGAAAGCACAAGTAGCAGCCAATCCATCTTTTGTACTCTATATGCTTTCTTGTTTTTTCCTATTTACCTGATTGTCTGGTAAACATGCTCAGCCATTGTGACGTCGCCGCAAACGTATATGTGACCTTGCTCCTCGACAATCAGCTTGTAAAGTGAATCGAATTCTTTTTCAATCAGATCCTGAACGTAAGTCTATAAAAAAAAAACAACATAACATATGCGAAGTTTAATTCAACAATGTGATCAGTGCTGTCAAGCGTAAGGGTGGCAACAAACAAATAAAACAAAAACAGAGAAGGAATGGATACACTTTAACCGGAATGGGGGATACTCCTACTTCCTATTTAGCACAATTTTATATTAATCTGACTCTTTTGCTTTACAATGTAAAAGTGCAACTTTGTACAACAGTGTATACCGTGTTTGTTAAAATTTAAGTATGTGCGTTTCTCTAATTATTATTAAAATTCAGAAAACTTCTTCCTGATAATAGTTTACACATATCAAAAAGCATAACATCACGTCAAAATTTCCACTAGCCCCCAATATATTTCGTATAAAGGTTTTCGGGATTCAGGTTGACTTTATACCAGTTACCTTTGTGCCTAAAATGTATGAAATTAGTTGAATACTTCTCCTCAACCACATATTCGAGTTAAAGTATTTTCAAACATCTATAATTATCAGATTATTGAAGATCTGAGGTATCTCTATACTATTCTGATAATTGTATTCCCCAATGCCAGAAACTGATTAATTTTTCTTCCAATCGCATATACCTAATAGATGAATTTCAGCATTCCAGTAGGCTCTATACTGTATATATTAGTCAATATGTAAGATGTCTTTACAGTATTTTAATGCCGATAAAGTGTAAAATGGGTCCGTAAATTGGATCAGCACCCATATTTTTTTTTTTTTTTGAGGTATTTTTTACAAAATTACATGGAAACATGTTTTCGAGGATAACTGAATAATGCCAAAAGTTCAATCAGTCTTAACCTTCCCCTAGTCTAGTATCTCTAATATTGCGATTTTCTTCTTCATCTACACATATGTATATGTTTATCATTAATTAAAATATTTTATTATAAACTTCTCGGACACAAGTAAAAATTATGTGAATATATTACTTATAGTAAAAATTAATAAGATAATAAATATGATTGTAAATCTTTCACCCCTAAAGTTTTGTCGTCATAAAAGTATTTCCCTCTTTTGAGCCACACAAATTATGAGAGTTTAAAAAAAGTTCACTCATACCCGACCCTAGCTCTCCTCACTTGTTAATATATCATACGATTTCGACAATTTAATGATTAATCTCACTTTTGTACCTTTGTGCATAAAATTTATATGGGAAGTTATTAGGCTTATTATCCGATATCACCCATTTTCACACTTTCGAAGGAAGTACCGATAACAYTGTGGAACATTTTTGGGATTATTGTCTGGGGGGTGAGAAATTCCAAGTCAGGGTGATGGTATTAGATCAATATAGTAAAACCCTCAAAGGGTTTGGCGTTCGTATGTGTCAATTTTACCTTTTAAATTTTTCCCTTAAATTGATGCTTTTTCGCTTAGTTGCAACATTTTGRAAAAAAAAAAAAAAAAAAAATTCCGAGAATGCTCAGAAGTGCGACAGAAACATGGTAGTTTTTAGAACGATGCTTTCCCAACAAGCCTTCTATTACTTCTTTGATTGCCTGCCATGCATTAAATTCATCGTCGAGTGACGCTTTCAAAATATTGACCTAGTACCATCACCCTGACTTGGAATTTCTCACCCCCAAGATTAGCTGTTGTACTGTGTAATATTTTACTGAGAAAATATAACATTAATAGCTTTAGTAGTGTGTGAGATAAGTAGATTAAACTTATTACAAGGGACAAGTGGATTTCGATTACTTTCGTATGGTGCCAAGGAACTTATGTACCAAAATATCAAAGTTAAAACTTGCAGCTTGTTTTTGGGCTTACCTTCGGTATAYTAGACTCACGTGAAAGAGCCAGGAACACGCGGTTTAATATATTTTCATGGACCAACTGCTCTTTTTCGTTCGAATACAGATCAACATCTCGATTGCGACACCCGAAGAAGAGCCAAACCTTCGGCAGGGGTACATCCGCATTAAGCTCACGTAACATTTCGAATTCCTGCCAGAATGAGCGGAACGGTGCTATACCAGTACCTGGCCCAATCAAAATAATCGGGCGCTCATGATCAGGAGGCAAATGGAAACTGGGTGCACTACGCACAAAAATATGCAATTTGTCGGTCTTATTTAGACCGGACAGATAATTTGAACAAACGCCATAACGCTCGTCACCATTACCATCCTCTGACCGGTAGCGAACAATGGCCACCGTTAAATGTATTTCGTTGTCAACTTTACGTGGCGAAGAGGAAATGGAGTAAAATCGAGCTTGCAGCGGCATTAAGTTAACCAACACCAGCGTTGTGGGTGGTTTACAGGAAGGGAATTCTTCGAGAACTTCTAGTAAATGCGGCAAGCGCCAGTGTCGCCAATCTTCATATGCCGATGAATCAGTAGCCAATAATTGTAAACGCTCCCTGTCCTGATTGTCATCACAAAACCCAGCGAGAAGAGTGAGCATTTGACGCGTTGGTGGTGTCGTTATGTCGAAGAAACGCAACAATAAATTACGAACTGAGTCTGGTGGCACTTTATCATGGGATTCCCATAATTTGAAAATGCCATTTGATGTATGCTTTTCTTTAAGCAATTGTAGCTGCAAAACTTCCTCCATATTTTCCACACCAGTTAATCGATTTAAAATGCCATYAACAATATCTTCGCGATTAGCGGGAAATATTCCAACATGATCGCCTGGTTCATATTCCAATCCCGGAGCATTAATCTTCAGAAGAATGGTTGTCCTTTCGCCATTACCAATGTTGGTAAGGTTAATTGGGGCTTCTTTAATGGAACAACAATACACTTTTTTGTTATGAAATTTGGATAACGACTCTTCTAAAGAGCCACGAGACTTCGAGGGAACCAAACGCACGGTATTTACAGTCAAGGATTCATTTTGTAAAGCCAACGAGGCATCCGATAAACTCTCATCTGGATCCAAGCAGAACGTCTCACAAGCGAGCTTTAAATTAATTAAAATATTTGATCTAAGTTGTAATTTAAAGTTCATGATAAAAACACTACATTGAATGTGAAATTATAGCGGGAAGTTTATAATGACTTACTTTGAACACCTCAGGGGCCCATTTACGGAAAGACTGTTCCTGTCCACACATTTCATCACCATAAGCTATCTTTAGCAATCGTTCACCACCTAACTCACCGAGTACATTGTCAACGTATTGGCCAAAGGCACAAAAGTTGGGATAAGCGGAAGAACCCAAAGCAAATACAGCAAATCTGAAACGTAAATGTTGAGTATATGTAAATATGTATCTATGTACGTACATATCAATATCATTATTTATATATCTTATATACATACAAATGCATTTAAAAAAAATTCTCAGGAACGGCTAAACCGATTTGACCGAAAATTGGTAGAGGTAGCTTGGAACCAGGGAACGTACGTTATTTCTGTAGGTTCAAAGTCAATATAATTCATAAATGCAAAAATTATATTTCAAATAATAAACATGTGTTAAGAAGTAAGGAAGGGCTAAGTTCGGCTTCAACCGAACTCTGCTGTACTACCGATCACAATTTTTTGCTACCGCTACGCCAGAACAGAGCCTTGCACTTCATTTTTGCTACAGCTATAGTTTTTCCTAACAAAATTCCGAGGAGAACAGAGCACATACTTTTGCATTGTTCTGCTATGGCTCTGCTACGGCTCCCGTCAAAGTCGGTACACCTCAGTAGTGTGTTACGATTTTTACAATGGATAACAATATCAAAGAAAGTATGCGGAATCATTGCGAATGTTGGAATAGTCAGACGGTAGTTAAATTTTTTTCCAAAATAGAAACCTACGAGTGGTACAAAGCCGTCTAAGACTGTCGAGAGATCGTAAAATTCATACCTCATTCTTGACGGCCTTCTAGTGGATTAAGGTCTTGTCACAATGCGCATCAAAAGAAATTCTTCAACTTATCGCTGATTTGCGCCCACACCCCGACGGAAGAGAACGATGATGTGACTAAAGAAGCTTGCTATGAGTGCATGGATCGCACCTATGAGAGCTGTCCCGTAACGATATCAAAATCGTGTTAGGCAACTTTAACACCAGGATGTGAAAAGAAGGCATCTTGACGCACCAGTCAGTAAATTCAGAATCCGCGAGGAAACATCCCCAAATGAGTTGACGCTGATCGACTTCGCCGGGGCCCGAAATATGGTTATCTGAAGTACTAAATTCCAGCATAAGAAACGACCTCAATTCACCTGGCTGTCTTCGTATTGAAAAGCTACCAACCAGATCGATCATGTTGTGATAAACGGACAGACGTCTCTAGTGATCTAGACGTGCGTACGCTCCGRKGTCCTGTTATGGAATCGGACCACTCGAACGATTTTCTACTCGAATTGCACTCCTTCTCTCTGAGGGCCCTCGTCAACAACTCGATACAAGGGAACTGTGGGGCGGCTTTTCAAGCTCCTTACGTACAGCTGCAACCAGAAACATTGGTTTTCGGAAAAGGCAAAAGAACAGCTGGTACTAAGGGGTAATGCTCGAAAATTCTACAAAACGTTGCGGCAGCTAGCAGAAGGTTTCAAGACCGGAGCATACTTTTGTAGAACCCCCAAAGGTGATCTAGTGACCGATGCCAACAGCACACTGAAATTATGGAGGGAACACTTCTCCAGCCTGCTGAATGGTAGCGAACGCACAACGCCAGGAGAAGGCGAACGCGATTCCTCAATCGATGACGATGGAGCAGACGTTCCATTGCCCGACCAGGAAGAAGTTCGAAAAGCAATTACCCGCCTGAAGAACAACAAAGCGGAGGGAGCCGATGGATTGCCGGCCGAGCTATTCAAACACGGCGGCGAAGAACTAATAAGGAGCATGCATCAGCTTCTTTGTAAAATATGGTCGGACGAAAGCATGCCCAAAGATTGGAATTTAAATGTGGTATGCCCAATCCATAAAAACGGAGACCGGATATCAAAGCTGCTTTTGCCAATACGAAAAGGAACTGCCTTTATGGTGCGATATCTGAATTTGGTGTTCTCGCAAAACTAATACGGCTGTGTAAACTGACTATAACTGACTATGAGTAACTCCATCAGGATAGGGAAGAACCTCTCCGAGCTATTCAATAACAAACGACGTTTCAAACAAGGCTACTCCCTTTCGTGTGACTTCTTCAACCTACATCTGGAGAAAATAATTCGAGCTGCAAACTAAACAGAGAAGGTACCATATTCTACGAGAGTGGACTACTGCTGGAGTATGCTGATGATATTGGCCTTAACAACGTCGCCGCTAGTTCTGCTTTCTCCAGGAGAGATAAGGAAGCGAAGCAAATGGGTCTGGTGGTGAACGAGAGCGAGACGAAATATATCCTGTCATCAAAGAAATAGTCGCCCACCTCACTGTTAACAGTCAGAACTTTCGAAGTCGTAGATAACATCGTCAGCCTCGAAATCCAACGCAGAATATCTCTTGCCAACAGGTG
Organism: Bactrocera latifrons; assembly: GCF_001853355.1. Classification (NCBI taxonomy): domain Eukaryota; kingdom Metazoa; phylum Arthropoda; class Insecta; order Diptera; family Tephritidae; genus Bactrocera; species Bactrocera latifrons. Next base: position 240,330 of record NW_017535520.1, on the reverse strand, counting down.
CTGCTGCGGTCCAAGTAGGTAATTAAGAAGCAAAGTCTTCTCTCGACAAACAAAAAAAAAAAAACTCTATAAGTCATGAACGGAGACAACATCTGATGAGTCAACCTTGCGAGTTTTGGCCCGGCGAAAATCGCATTCGATGGAACAATGAGCCGTATGGGATATTTGACGACATTGAAGTAGTTCAGCGAATTAAAAGACAGGGCTACGCTGGCGGGTCACGTCGTCTAAATCGACACTCCAGCTCTGAAAATATTCGACGCAGTACCCACCGGGGAAGAAGAGTAAGACCTCCACTCAGTTTGAAAGACTAGGTGGGGAAGGACCTGACTTCGGTTGGAAATTCCAATTGGCGCCACAGTGCGAAAAGAAGAAACGACTAGCGCACTGTTGTTACCTCGGCTATAACCACGTAAGAGATTTCCACGCCAGTAAAGAAGAAGAAGAATAGATTTTGGGGCTACTCGTGCATGATCGGTGTCCTGAAAATAACTAAATATGAAGTTAGTAAAGTAACGTTGATTTCTAGGCGCAAACGACTTTGCTTACAATTTATAGATAATCTGAATATATGTACATTAGGGTTTTTTTTTAACTATTCATTTTTCTCAATTCTCTTATGAAATTTCCTTGAAAATAGATACACCCTACCATATGTAAATTTTGAGACAACTTTTAGGGTGTCAATATACAACATTTACAGACTTACAACTGGGTATTTCGAATTCCTAGGTGAACTTACTATAATGACTGGACTAGTGCGGAAAAATGAAATATACTAACCACTAACCACTTTCAGTCGTTGAGCATTTGCTGTTATAATTGTTTGAACGTGTTATTACAATAAGCTTAAGCTCCTCACTTCAAGTAGCGCGTATAGAAACAAAATATGTTGCACGTAAGTAAGACATTTTTCCGCAAGCTGCGTGGAGATTAATGATATCATGTGTTTTTTCGGTTATATGCAACATTACGTTCATAGCAACTCCTACTACTATTTCCAACATTAATGTTATAACACTTTGCTTATTAATGTGAGTGCGCATACGAAATGATCTTTATAGGTTTATGTAAGCTGCTGGCGTACACCGATGATATTCATATCATTGGCCTCAACAAGAATATATAAGAAAGCGGAGCAAATCGAAATATTTCAAACAAACAGTCGTCGCACTCATCAATGTAGACAATCATAAGTTCGAAGCTTATTTCGTCTATCTTGGAACCAGCATTCACAGCAAAGATGTCAGCCTCGAAATTCAAAGTAAAATAATCCTTGCCAAAAGGTACTACTTCGGACTAAGTAGGAAATTGAGAAGTAAAGTTTACGCCAGTAAAGAAGAAGAAGAAAGGATTCCATAATTAAAAAAAATTATCGTTATGAATGTGGAATCAGTTACATAAAGATGGAATAAAAAGAGAAAACGAAGAACTAAAATGTAGTAAAATCAGGTGTTTGAGTGTTGAAGCAAAACCTTCTAGTATGAATGCTGATCAAATATGACCGATGAAGATGAGCTAGCTAAAGAATTGATGGATGGAGAAGCATCCTTCAAAAAACGCACAGCTGATACTTCTCCAAAAATTATTTGCACTTCGAAAAATCCACCGGCCACTACCGCTATTACAATAAACGTTGTAAAGGATTTTAATAAATTACATTCTAATATTTCAGATCTAATAAATAATAACTTTTTAATAACGCTTTTGAGCAACGGCACCTACAAACTTAATGACTTCGATCCAAATAATTATCGCACAATAACAAAATTCTTTTCTAATGAAAGTATACCTTTGTTTAGCTACGACACTAAACACCTTAGACCAATAAAGGTAATGATAAAAAATTTACAAAATTCATGCGATACGCAATACATTTGAAATGATCTAAAATTTCAAGGTTTTAATATCTTAAATGCAATTAATAAGCTTAAATGGAAGACCAAAGAACCGCTAGATATATTTTTAGATGTATTTGATGCTATCGAAGACATTAAGAAAATTCACCAGATGAAAACCATTCTTAAAACGGTTGTCAAAGTTGAACCTATTAAAGCATCTCAATTAATTCAACAGTGCAAAAACTGTCAAGCTTTTGGACTCACAAAAAAAATTCTTCGGAGATTACATTGTTGCTTTAGAAAATAATCTATACCAAATTTCGTGAATATTTCTTGTCAAATGTGAAAGTTTTCCATACAAGAACTTGATTCCGATTATTCAGTTTTTATTGCAGCTATACGCTATCGTCAACCGATCTGAACAATTTCTTCGGAGATTACATTGTTGCTTTAGAAAATAACCTGTGCCAACTTTTGTGAAAATACATTGTGAAATGTGAACGTTTTCCATACAAGAACTTGATTCCGATCGTTCAGTTTGTATGGTAGCTATTTGTTATAGTGGTCCGAATCAGCAGTTCCGACAAAGCAAAGACAGACGGATAGACAGGCGGGCATGGCAAACTTAATATACCCTGTTCAGGGTATAAATAGAATGAAAATTCAGTGGAGGAGAATGCCAATGCTCTGACGAACAAACCTGTTGTGAACACAGGAGAAGTAAAATACTTTCCTTCCGTTGCTAAAGTTTCATTTGCGCAAGGCCATACAAATACAATTCAAAACAGTAGTGCGTTATCTAAAACTTTGGATCAACTAAGTGAGTAAGAGAAACTATTTAAGTCCTTTAATCAGCGGCTCAACGCTCTTTAGTACAATCTACAATTTATTGAGGAACAGTAACTCCCTGAGAATAATGCTATGGAAGGTTAATGGTCTTTCGAGAAGATAAAATGAGTTTTACTCGAGGAAAAACATTGATATAAATACATATGTCTGTGGTCTGAAACGAACGAACCATACGTTTTTAGAATTTAAAAATTGTGAACTATATCACACACCACACTCAGTAAACTCATCGGGAGGAGGAAGCGTCATAATTATGAAAAACAAAATTGAAAACTGCGAGGAAGATCCCATTAAGACGAAAAAAATTCAAGATACAGCAATTGTAGTTAAATTGCACAATCACCGATTGTATCTTATTGCTCTGGCGGTGGTGGCATCATTGGCGGTGACTTTAACGCAAAGCACACTCATTGAGGAACTCTTTTAACTACAACCAAAAGTCGAGAACTTCTCAAAGCTATACAAGCAGTTGGATTCAATTTCGTTTCTACAGGAAGACCCACTTATTAGACCTACAGATGGACAGAAACTGCCAGACCCTTTTGACTTCTTTATAAACTATCGAAACTCAATTTATGTATTAAAGATGGCTCAGAAATAAGCTCTGACTATTTRCCACCGTTGCTAACACTGTATGACAAACTAGTTATTTCGGCCGCCAAGCCAACGTTATGTAAATACACCAATTGGTATAAAATTAAAAGTATAGTGAATAAAGTCGGCAAAAAGTTTATGCACATAGCGACAGGTGTTGAGTTGGACTGTGGGGTAATATTGATATCATTGGCCTTAACACCCGCGCCGTTAGTTATACTTTCTCCATACAGGATAAGAACGCGAAGCAAATGGGTCTAGTGGTGAACGAGAGCAAGACGAAATATATCTTGTCATCAAACAACTAGTTGMCCACGTCACTGTTAACAGTCATAATTTCAGAGTCGTAGGTAATTTCGTCTATCTTGGTACCAGCATCAACACCAACAACACCGTCAGCCTCGAAATCCAACGGAGAATATCTCTTGCCAACAAGTACTACTTTTACGAACAAAAACCAAACTTTATAAGTCACTCATTTTCCTGTCCTGCTATATGGTGCAGAGACATGAACGATGACAACATCTCATGAGTTGACGTTACGAGTTTTCGATGGAATGAAGAGCAAGATATACGACGCCATTGGCATAGTTCAGCGATTTTATGTGAAAACTGCTATTTTGCTCCCTTAATTTTTTAAAAAAATTGCTACCTACCGTTTAGTAATTAGTAGTAATTTTGAAATGACAGTGAGAACGGACTTTCAAAAAGAACTTTTGAGAAAAACGCGTTAAAGTTTATAAACATAAAAAGTGACGAAAAAATATCCCTATATATAATTCGGAAGGAAAAAATTTGTTTTTTAACATGAATACAATGCATAGAGTTTCATATTCTGAGTAGTATCGACTCGGTTTTATCTTATTTTCCCAATACCACATACTTTTAACATGGCACATACTAAAAAACTAATTATATGGAGTAAAGTCGGTCGGACGTTCCAAAACCCTGATATTAGTTATATAAGGGCTAGATCAGGGGTCCAAGTATTTGGTACTAAGGGGCTTTAATTGTTTTTTTTTAATTTGAACAATCTTTAGTCATAAAGTGGCATAAACTAAAGGAATTATTCGAGCAAAGTTTTATCCCATTATATAATACTCGTATTAATTGTTGTTTGATTTATGAATTTAAAATTTCGATATAATGGAWGTGGGCGTAGGTTTTGCCCTTTTTTGCACATTTTCACATTATGACAGTGGAATATGAAAAAGATACTATGTACAAAACTTTGTCGTTGTTGTTGTTTTCACCAAAAAGTGGTCGGTGCCTCTCCCATTGTCCAATTTTCACACCGGCTTTCATAAAGCCATCTCATACCATCTCGGAGGTAAAATTTGATGTCTCTGGCATCTTGAGCTATTGATTTATGGTTCACGCCCACTTCTTCAACATTTTCTTACCATGCTACTAAGATCCCCTGTACCTAAACAAAGTTTTATATCTCAATTTCGTGCTTAGTTATGTCACTTTATAGATTTTTGGTTAATGGCATTTGTGGTCCGATTACGCGCATCTACGAATTCGTATTTTTTTTTKTTTTTTTGTACTAAGGAACCCTAATATTTAGTTTCATAAAGATATCAGTTAGACAGTCACTCGGACTTCAACTTTTTTCGTCATTCTGATCATTTATATATGTATATCGAACTATAAATATCTTAGTTATAGGTGATACGTACAACTTTTAGGTGAATAAAACTCTGTAGACACAGGTTGCAAGAGTACTATATAATAAAGAGTATAAAATAAACTTACTGGCGCATCTAAATATAAGCGATGAGTGGTGCATTTTAATTAAGAAATACGAGCTGACGTCAGGCAGGAGTGAGTGATTGACAGTTATAACACTACTTTCCTTTGAGCGAGAAAAACGCTTGCGTATTGTTCTTAAAAAAACGGTCTAAAAATAAGTCAAATTAATAAGAATTTAAAAAAGCGGAAACTAAAAATTGTACACAATTTTATTTAAAACTTTTATGAAATANAAAAAAACGGTCTAAAAATAAGTCAAATTAATAAGAATTTAAAAAAGCGGAAACTAAAAATTGTACACAATTTTATTTAAAACTTTTATGAAATATTGTCCGTTTATCAGAATCTGAACGAAATATTATTATTATAGCTTCCATGTCCAGTCAATGGAACGTACTCATGTCTGGTAACAGGAATTGCTTTTGTATGAAAATAATAATGAAAACGTTTTGTTCATCAAGAATGTTGGAATACATGATTACGTAAATGATTTACAGTTCCTTTTCTCGGTTTTGACTGTGATAACTGTTACAAAAACAAATTGCACTATGCCGACATGTTATGCCTTTTTTTGAGTTGAGAAGAAGAATCCTGAAAGAGTATGTACATATACACAAATATAACAAAATATTTATGTTAATTCGTGAAATAAACTTTTGATAAAAAAATTTTGTGAAATAAGTAGAATAATGTTGCATAAATTGCCAATTACGTGAATGGTTAAAAAGAATTGTGATTGCAACCTTATTTAAATTTATGTGTATAAAATACATATATTGATTTTAGAAATGAAGTGTTCAGTGGTGAGTTGAGATTTATTGTCAAAATAAACCATTAGAACTATTTTTTTTTTAATTTTTTCTTCAGATATGAAAACTTCAAAAAACGGGTAATTTAGTGCAGGCCAAATTAATTTAATAATCATAATAATTTAATCATACTCATATGTTCAGGATCTTCTCGTTATAAATTCACTTAAATACAACTGTTATTAATATATGCCTATATTTGTATGTTAAAATAAACTACTGTTGGATACATGGTAACTAAAATCTTTCACTAAATTGGCAATTAAGTTGTCAATAGTTAAAAGTATTTATTAAAAAATACGCTTATTTTACTTTTGACAAAAAGTTAAATTCAAGTCAAATAACAGAAATATCTAAAAATTCACATTTTAATTTGATGATTTTACACAATTATAGTGGCCGAAGTAAATAATATTACATTTTATACTATTGAAAGGTATGATCTGCATCGACTGTCTGGAGAAGGGTTGAAACTATACCTGAAATGATATCACGTGATAATCTTCGGGTGAAATATAATTATTCAGCGTAATTTCAATGCAGTTATGTGTAAAAGTTCACACAAGTGAGGAAAGTTCTCTGATTGCCATTCACTTGGGGCCAGAAACGATTATTTTGCAGATAGCTCAAGCAATTCACAACTTTTGGTCCTATATCCTCCGGGTTGCCATTTGAAGGCGAGCTAAAGTGAGAAGGCGAAACATCCACTCAGCAGGATTGTGCACTGGGTTTGTGATCCACCACGTAAAAAGACGCATCCAATAAAAAATAATAACTAAACATAAAAATAATAACTAGCCTCAGATGAAGGACCCTCTTTTTGATGACGACCATGGCAATCGAACTAAGGATTACGATTTGAAGGCGTGCACCGGCCCCAGCTGGTGGATGAACGTCGGGCCACAATCCGCTCCACAGGGAAGTTCTGCAACATATCGCTGATTTGTACCCACGTTCCGACGGAAGAGAAGGACGGTGTGACCATAGGTGCCTTTTATGAGCGCTTGAAGCGCACCTATGAGAGCTGCCCCCACCAAGATTTCAAAATCGTGCTTGGCGACATTAAGGGGCTATAATAGTGTGACAGTTTCAAAGAAATATTTTTTAGTTGCAGATAGTCTATATTTCCAAAAATATTCTGTGAAATCGGCAAGGTCGTATCTTGAATAGTTTTTGATGACAGCGTTCTAAAGAGCGACCGCTCACTGGTACAAACATATCAAAAGAATTTTTTTTTTTAAGTTGGGTAATGCTCGAAAATTCTACGAAAAGATGCGGCGGCTAAAAGAAGGTTTGAAGACCGGAGCATACTCTTGTAGAACCCCAGCGGTGATCTAATAACCGATGCCCAGCGCATACTAAACTTATAAAGGGAACAATTCTCCAGCCTGCTGAATGACAGTGAAAGAAAAACGCCAGGAAAAGGGTAACTAAAGGCTTTTGATAGCACGAAAAGGAACTGCCTTTATGGTGCGATATGTGAATTTGGTGTCCTCGCAAAACTAATACAGCTGTGTAAACTGACTATGAGTAACTCCATCAGGATAGGGAAGAACTTGTTATAATATACTATTGGTGGTAAAATTTACTGTCTCTGACGTATTTAGTTATTGCTTCATTGCGATTTAGTACTTTTTAACATCACCGTGAGCGTCGYTATCCTCCGATTTCAATTGCTCTCACACTGTCTTTCTACCGACAGAGTTTTTATGATATTTTTACTCAGCAAATTTGATTCTTGTAACTTAAGCGGGTTTGGAGATATGTGCAATAGGGTGGGTCGATTCCGGACTTTTTTCGATTCGGGATTTCTAATAGTGCGGAAAAGTTACCTTAGTACTTCCTGATTCAAATGTAACTTTTTGTTTTGAGATCGGATTGCATCTTCAACCCCTTGAAATTTCGGAAATTCGTCTAAAATAGCAAAATGTATAACAYAAAAGTTATTTGYCACGTCATTTGCTTTCGAAATGGTATGGCCGTAGGACGAACCGTTCCCGAGATACGGGCGAAAATGCGGCGCGTCACAGCGCAAGGYGAAAATTGTTGCAGCCCTCAGCTAACCTCTATTGGTCACCCAGAACCCACCGCATGGAGGTGGCTGCTCTTCGGGTTCCTCCCTAGCCCAACCTAACCAACCATATGTCAGGCTTGTTTTAGTCTGAATCTGTGTCAAATTTATTGATAAAATCAGATTTTGTACTAAACTTTGGCACTTGTTGCCTAGATTTCAGTGTAGAGCATATAAAACGATCAGGAGATTGGGGGCCAATAACTTTAGAAGATGCCTCTGTCACCAGTTTGACAGTTCTCTCGACTGCCACGGTGTGAGAGGGGAATTCACTAAATTTCCATACCTCTGCAATGTCACCCGAGAGCCCTTTTATGAGTTCTTCAATAGAAACTGAACAAAGAACTGGTGGAACAGTCAAGGTAATAGKTTTAGCACTTTATTACATCTAACCCTTCTATTTATAGTGTCAGACTCTGCTTCTCTGGCTGTCTCTATTTAATGACTATTAAAATATTGCAATGTAATATGAAAGGATACATTAACAACTACCAAGGATTTATTTTACTAATTAAAGAAAAAAAACCCAGATGTTATCAGTATTCAGGAAACACACTTTCCATATAACACTCATAATATTATCATCCCGAAACCATATATTGGTTATTTTAAAAATCTAAATGTTAATTCAACAAATAAACAAGGAATTGGTTTAAAATGACCTCTTGCTTCCCTTAGCCCATTTCAAAACACCCTTAATTCTCAATGGCGACTTCAACACTACACATTTTAGAGAAAGCCAACCTCACTCTTCTTAATGATGGTTCGACAACCCACTTTTCAACACATATGACGTTTACAAATGTTGATCTAACCATGGTCTCACCAGAAATTTACCATAGCTGCCATTGGGCAATCGATAAATTTCTCCACGGCAGTGATCACTATCCAATCGTCGTTAACATTACTACTCAATATATATCCGAAAAAATCACACTTACACTGAAATATAAAACAGATGCTGCTAACTGGGTTATATTTAAAAAGGAACTATCTAATAATTCGATTAATTTCAATTATTCCAACATCCACCAAGGCGTTGCCATATTAACCAAAGCAATTCACAAAGCAGCAAATACATCAATACCACATACAAAAGGCATACCCCATAAAAGAAACGTAGCTTGGTGGATTAGCTCACTCAATAAATTGCGGGAGGACAAATACACCTTTTGGTTAAACTTCAAACGCAACATGACACTTAACAACCTTATCGCTTTTAAAAAAGCAAACGCATTGTTCAAGAGAGAAGCAAAAGTAGCAAAACGAACAGCCCTCACAAAATTCACGTCCCAGATATCTTTTCCAAAAAAAATCTGGGCTGACATAAAAAGCCTAACCGGTACACCCAAATCTCCACTTAAATTTTTAAAAGTTCACCAAACACTCCTCACATCATCTAAAGATATGTCTGAAGCATTTGGCGAGAAATGGTCTAATTACTCAACGACCAAAATTTCTCCGCGGAATCCTTACAAACAAAACTAACATATTATCACTAAACCACCTTCCAGAGAATATTGCACCTACCATTTCGGTAGCAAATGTCGTCACAAATAACTTTCGCCATGAGATGCGTATTTCAGGCGCTAGGTAGACAATTTCAAGATTTTAGGCGAATTTCCGAAATTTCAAGGCCGGAGTTGGGGTTGAAGATGCAATCCAATCTCAAAACAAAAAGTTGCATTGGAATCAGGAAGTACTAAGGTAACTTTTCCGCACTATTAGAAATCCCGAATTGAAAAAGGTCCGGAATCGACCCACCCTAACGTGCATTGAGATTAAACATTCAAGAGATACCGGTTCATTGGAGGGCGAATAAAAGAACCAGCATGACTGCAGGTTTATTTACGGAATGGTGCGTTTCTGAAGTATATGTATATGGAACAGCGATGTTTTGATTTTAAAATCTTTTTGCTCCAAGTTATCTGTGCCACCTAATACCACTTTCTTGATTCAACCATTAGATCAGGGCATAATTGCTACGTTTAAGCATATTTTGAAGCAGTAGAGAAGGACCATCGTTGATGCATGGAAAAAATATTATATTTTGGATTGGCTTCAATGGCCAAGGAAAAGTTAAGGGTATCAATATTAAATTCCTGCTGGAAAGCACTTTAGCCAGAATGCGAGCAGAGAGTGGTACCTCAGTGCCCTAAGCATCGATGGAGACCTCTGAAATCATAGCCTTGGCACATGAAATCGGCGTAGAAGGATTTGAGGACCTACAAATAGAAGATGCCGACGAATTATTGATAGATAAACGCCTAGATGATGATTACCTGATTGAATTAATAATGGATGGCAGTAAAACTGAGAACAATAATTTCGATAACGACGAGGTAACCGAAATATCTCAACTAACTATGGGTTTAATTGATGACGGTGTAACATTTGGTAAAAGTTTGGTGAATCATTTCTTAAAAAATGATTCTAATATGGAATTGAAACTGAGACTTAAAAAACCAAAACTTTCTATAAAATATTTTTTTAATAAAAAAGTCGACGGCGCAAAACCTTTTGAAAAGTAGTCCGATTTTTCAAAACTCCAGTGATGATACCGACTTTAGTCTTGTTAGCAAGTAGCGTAGATTTGTCGGTATTTTGATTTAGCTGCACATTTAAATTTTGTCGGCATTTTGAATTTCGGTATTTTAAGTGTATCCCGCTTCGAACGAAGAATGCCACCGGGTGTATAACGTAATGCCGACAATCAAAATCCCGAAATTTATAATTCTGAAAATCAAAATACCGGCAAATCAAAACACCGACAAATCAAAACGCCGACAAATTAAAACACCGGCAATTAATAAAACCTACAAATCAAAAAGCCGAAAATTCGAAACACGGACAGAAGAAATTTTTATAAAATAAATGGTTACAATGGTTCCTAGATCCCAAAGAAGRAACATTAGTAATCGATAAAGACATTTTGGATAACAATTGAGTAATTAAAAAAAACTTTGTTTTATGAAAGAAGCTGTTGTACGTTCGAGACCCTGCGGCCTTCGCCACGAACACGCTCAGGATCATAACCCTTAATCCATAGAATTCTCTCTCTGTGCTATGAAGGAAAAGGAAGCTTACTTCTTTTTGCAGTTTACTAATATTATTCCATTAAAATATACGTAATTATAAAATTTTGACTTTAACATTTTAAACAAGTAAGGAAGGGCTAAGTTCGGGTGTCACCGAACATTTTATACTCTCGTATGATAAAGTGATAATCGAGATTTCAGGCGTGGTTGTAAACCGATTTCACCCATATTTGGTACATGTCATCAGGGTGTTAAGAAAATATTATATACCGAATTTCATTGAAATCGGTTGAGTACTTCCTGASATATGGTTTTTGGTCCATAAGTAGGCGACGCCACGCCCATTTTAAAATTAAAAAAAAAGCCTGGATGCAGCTTCCTTCTGACATTTCTTCCGTAAAATTTAGTGTTTCTGACGTTTTTTGTTAGTCGGTTTACGCACTTTTGGTGATTTTCAACATAACCTTTGTATGGGAGGTGGGCGTGGTTATTATCCGATTTCTTCCATTTTTGAACCGTATATGGAAATGCCTAAAAGAAACGACTCTATACAGTTTGGTTGACATAGMTATAGTAGTTTTCGAGATATGTACAAAAAAGTTAGTAGGGGGCGGGGCCACGCCCACTTCCAAAAAAATTTCGTCCAAATATGCCCTTCCCTAATGCGATATTTTTTGCCAAATTTCATTTCAATATCTTTATTTATGGCTTAGTTATGACACTTTATAAGTTTTCAGTTTCCGCCATTATGTGGGCTCTACTCGTCACCCTGATCACTTTGGTATATATAACCCTATATCTGACTGTTTTAGTTTTAGGACTGACAAATAACCGTTATGTGAAAAAACTATAATACTCTCTTTAGCAACTTTGTTGCGAGAGTATAAAAAGTGGCCAACAAAGGCAATCCTGCAGACATATGCTGAACATATAGAAGGTGACAGACTTCAAATGACCTCTATCAAATATTAAAATACTCACGTTTTTAAGGACACAGTTATTTAGACAGCTGTTTATTTTAATATTTGAACGACGATGCTTGAAGTATGTCGCTCTCTATGTGTTCAGCACATAATATGTATACAAAAGTTTTTACAATTCAAAATTCTAGCATACTTTAAATATTTAAAAGTAATTTGAAGTAGAAATTTCACATTTTTACCGAGTTTAAAATAAATTTTATCGGGATGCCTTTGAAAAAAGCCTTTATAATTTTGACAACATAGCGGTCATTTGAGAAAATATATTTGAAAATTGGAAGTTGATTTTGAAATTGAATAAGCGCACATATGCAATATAATTTTCATGTAGACTCTTATTTCAAACAAAGGAGGTACCAAACTTTCACTTAATGGTTATCTGTATAATACTGATAAAAAAAACATGATAACCGCGTATATTGGATTTGCGATAAAAAAATATAATTTTTATGCAAAGGACGGGTGACAACAATTTTAATAGATAATGGGATACACGAACTAATAAAAAGTGCAACAGAGCATAGCCATGATCCAATGGAATACCAGGCCGATGTCATAAAGACAAATACGTCACTAAAGGATGATGCAACTAACTTTTTAGAAAAACCGTGCCAAATTATTGCAAGAGCTACGGCTCGATGTAACAAAAGTTCGCGGAAATATTTACCCACACCGTCCGCCCAAAATCAAAAAATCAATAGGGCAAGACAGAAGCTACAGTTAAAACAACCAAAATGTGTAAAAGATTTGGAAATTCCGTGTCATTTGCAGAAAGTCGAAGGGAAGCAATTTCTAGTTGGATTAAAAAAGTTCAGAAATCAATGTATAGTTTTGTTAGCAACTGTAGAGAACGTCCGCTTACTTGCAAAAAGTAGCATTTGGATAATGGACGGTAAATTCAAAATTGTTCCATCCTTCATGAGGCAATTGTTTACAATTCATGGCCGCATAGGTACAAACACATGYAGTGAAATTGTACCGCTTGTTTATTGTATATCATGACAGAGAAAAGCGAAAAATCCTATGACGAATTTTTGTATGAATTGATGAATTTTGCATGTAATAATAACATTTCCTTAAATCCGAAAATAATTTTAACCGATTTTGAAAAAGCCAGCGTCAAATCCTTTAAAAACTTTTTCCCAGACGTTAAATATTATACAAAAGCTGCTTTTTCCATTTCGCCCAAATTATTTGGAGGCGTATACAAAAAGAAGGGCTTCAAACGAAATATGGAAGAAATGAATTCTCTATTAAAATTAGGGATTAAAGGCTCTTGCTTTCGTACCTGCTGATGAAATACCATCTTATTATGAAGCATTGAAAAGTGATAATAAGGATTTTATGAAAATTGCTAMATTTTTTGAAGAATCTTATATATTTGGGAAACCCTTCAAAAATAAAATGCTTAAAGCCCCAGTATATGCTCCAAGTTATTGGTCAGTATTTGAAAACGTGATATATAACCTTCCGAGAACGCAAAATAATGTTGAGTCATGGCATCGGCGTCTTTCGTGTTTAGTTGGGCAATACCATGAAAATATATTCAATCTAACATAAAATTTGATTAAAGAGCAAGTTTTTGTAGAAACCAAAATTGAAAAGGTGCTCACTGGCGAAAAACAAACCAAACGGCGACGCCTGGAAAAAAGAGAGAGTTGCACTAAGGCAGTATTAATAGAGAGGGAAAACAATGTTCCTGAAGAATATTTAGTCAATATAGCTAAGCACCYTACTTTAATTTAACAAATAATTTTTTGTAAATATTAGCTGAATAACTTATAAATAAATGAATTAAATCACTAAAGTTATTGTTTCTGTTTAGTACCTTTTACCTTTTATGAAAATAGTTACGGGTAAATTTTAGAATAGCATCCCACGATTTCGGGGTTAAAATGGGTATGTACGGGTAGAGAAGATCTTACAGATCCAAAAAAATACATACATAGTTACCGCTGACTTATGGTTTTTGAGATATTTGCACTTAAAGTTCAAAAACTCAACTTAATTAAACGCGTGTTTCTCCGATTTATAATTAATTTTACGCTTATATTTTTAACTTCTATATACACTAATACTCCACTAATTCTTTTTTATTTTATATTAAATAGTACAAACATAATTTTTATTCAATATTTAACTTTTGTTGGATTATGTTTGTTCACACAATAACAAAAAGGTTGCATTCTATCTAATAATTAGTGGGTGTGCTTAGTTCTTTCGAGTTGAACTCCTCTTTGCGTTTCAAAAAAATTACCCTGGACGTGATCAGTTCTTTCGCATTGAATGCCTTTTTGCGTTAGCGGCCTTTGGCCGCGTTTCAAAGAAATAACCCTAGAAGGAACAACAATTGGGCGTGCTTAGTTCTCTCGCGTTGAACTTCTTTTTGCGTTGACGACCTTCGGCCGCATATCAAAAAAATAACCCTGGCCGGACCAAGAACTGGGCGTGTTTAGTTCTGTCGCGTTGATCTCCTTTTGCGTTGGCGGCATTCAGCCGCATTTCAAAAAAATAACCCTAGTCGAATACCGAAGCTCAAAATGCCGACACATCAAAATACCGACAAAATTAAATATGCGCCTAAATCAAAATACCTACAAATCAAAATACCGACAAATCAAAACACCGACAATTGAAAAATATTTCTATCGAAGCACAGAAAGAGAATTCTACTGACTAAGGGTTATGATCCTGAGCGTATTTGTGTTTGCCAAAGGCCGCAGGGCCTCAAGCAAACATTGCCACCTTTTCTTGATTAAAATGTAGAGATTTTGATTGTCGGCATTACGTTATACACCAGTTTTTGTATTTATTGCGAAATACAATCGATACATTTAAGATCTGAYATCATTTAATCGAACCTTCGAGTACTTTTTCCACTAAATCAAGTCATATGTCATGAATAGCACGTTCAATATTGACTTCTAAAGCTTGAATAGATTCTAATATAGTGACATTAACGGTGTTACCACCTTCTTTTCGAAAGAAGAGCAGACCGATTATTCCACCAAACCAAAAGCCATATCAGACTGTCAATTTAGGTGAATGTTGTAATGGTTGTTCATGAATAGTTTGTGGAATCGGCAGTTTGTTTTATTTGTTTTTCCCAGGCAAAATCGGCAAATTCACGAGGTTTACGTGGTAAATCGCTTTAGTTCTTGAGATAGAACGATTTTATAAGCCCAAATCCCTTCTTAAAATCCTCCAGGTTATGGTTTGAGGCAGTTCTAATTCTTGAAACGATAAATTGTGGTCTTCAGCAACACATGCCTGAAAGGCAGCAATATTTTCATTACTTTGAGCGGTTCTTTGTCTAATTAGCACATCATGCAAAGAATATTTCTCGGCATTTTCAACTATTCAACGAATAGCGAATACAAGTGCACGATTATTGCGATCATAAAATGGCAAAAGTGCATAAAAATTTGCCGTTGGAGAACGATTATTTTCTTACTCTTAGAAACCGTACGAGTATAATCCCAATTGGGAAACCCGACAAAAACAGAAAACAAAATGAATTTTTCCTTAGGATAAATTGAGGAATAACTAAGTTATGTATTATACAAAAAATTAAAAAGAGATTTTTAATAGTTCCTTTTAAAAAATTATTGAGTTTCCAATTGCATATTTTGTCTAGACATTGACATAGCACAGTAGGCCGCTTCTGTAGAAATTAAGAAAAATTTGTTAGAAATGTTTTAAGTGTTATTGCATTTAAGCACTCACAGCGTTAATACAGTGTAGTTAATTTTATAATTTTGTAAACATAGGTACATCCGTGTATAAAGGGTTATGACATACATACCTCACATTTGATAAGGGCCCGAAAGTTTCCTCTGTAAAAGTGTCTGATGTTGACCCTCGCAGGGAATCCCAGCGATCTATTTTCTTCACTTGCTGTAAAGGCAACTTGATTAAATCTTGCCTTGAGCTGGCTTTCATGAAGGATTTTGATGAGCTGACTCCAATGCTGAAAATATGCATTGAAGGGAAAAATTATTTTGCAAGTGCATATGGGAATTTAAAAAGGCTAAATTTACAAACGAAAATTAAAAATTGTACGCCCACTGTTGAATTTTTTATGCACTTCAATGAGTGTTTCTTTAAAAARAATTTGATAGGGCCAACAGTAAAAAATACAAATATTTAAGGACAGTAACTGCAGCACAAATAATGTTCTAGTATACTCAATTTTAAATTAAATTAAGAAATTATAAATATAATAAAAATTAATAATACCTTACAACATGGATTACTTTCTTGAAAACAGTTTACTTTATACTTCTCTTGCTCTTTGATTACCCGGTTCTTCGAATTCTGGAAGTTATATGTAGTTTTTAAATTTTTATGTCCTTTCTAATATTTTTGGTTAATAGTATAATTAGTGTTAATACTAATTTTAGAATAGCCATTTTTGTGGTAAAGGAAGGTATGGACCGACTCCCGAAATAAAATAAAAATGTTCACCAAATTTTATTGAAATATCTTGCGCCCATACCAATATAAGCGGTACAAAGGCAACTAAGGGGAGGAAATACATATGTAGTTTGGGTCCTGAGGGAAGGAACATATTATATTTCATACACGTTGTGTTAATTCTCAAGTTCTTATATAGGTTGCGTTATACTGGTTGACTGTCACTCTACACATAAATCCACTGGTCCTTAGCAGAACCAGTGATTTGAGATCAAGTCATATATGATGTCAACGGTTTTTGCGAACTTTAAGAGTGACTCGAAATCTAAGTTTGATACCCCGTCCAGTCCTATGAACTACGAATTTCCTAGATATTTCCAAAGAGTTCTAGATAATTCTGAGGCATACGGATATAAGGCAATCAAAATACCGACAAATCAAKATGCCGACAATTAAAAAAATGGACACAAGGAATTTTAAAATAAAGGTGGAAAATACCACTATCCGAATTTTATTTAATTTTTAATTTTTAATTTAAGCTAATTAATTATTTTAATTTAAGCTCAATAATAAATTTTGTCGAAATTGGTTGGACGGGTCCCGGGATATGGGATTTCATTAAATAATAGGCGGTGCCACGCCCATTGTCCAATTTCCGATTTTATAAAGCTCAATCATGCCATCTCGGTGGAAAAATTTAATGTATCTGCCGCGTTTAGTTATTGCTTTTTCGCGCTTTTAGTATTTTTTAACAATACCGCTATACAAGGAGTGAGCGGGGTTATCCCTCGATTTCATCCATTTTCACAATGTCGGCAGAAGTTCTTATACGATTTGGATTCATCACGTACAGACGGACGGACGGACGGACATACAGACAGTCAACCGGATTTCAACTTTTCTCGTCACCCTGATCATTTATACATAACCCCATATCTATATATCTCAATTAATTTTAGGTGAACAAAACTATAATACTCTGTAACAACTGGTTGCAAGAGTATAAAAAGCAAGCGCCTGTCTAGGAGCCGTCTGAAGAAAGAATTCGAATAAACGAAATTGCTAGGAGAATTTTTGTAATAAAGTTTAAGGATATGTAAACTTGTTCAGGCGTAAGTTTTTCCATGATGAGTGAAAAAAAGGATACTGGAATAAGTGCATCTACTTGGATCACACGTTATTGTATTATAAAATTATATCACTTATCCAACTTGATCTTTCTTTATTTGATCTGCCTTACTCAAATACTACTAATCCATTATGATATTAGTTTCATTGCTATAAGTGTGTATGAGTTTTGACAATATGAAAAAGATGATGATACTGTTGAGGCAATAATTCAATGGCATTTTAGTATCCACAATAAGGGAAAAAATTCCCGCGATTTAAGAGCTACATATAAAGAGAAAAAAAGTAGTGTTCAATAGGTTTCAAGCAAAAAGACAATACAGCATAACAATAACAAAAGAACTACCCAACAGCATTCATTAAAGCTTCTAAAGTGTTATTAGAGAAAATCCTAAAACATGGCCGTCATCCCGTTAGTAGGCCAGTAAATACACTCATCCAGTGCAAAATGCTTGCGTCCGATACAGTGTATTGCAATTTTCGAACACTTTATTAAATTCATATGCCGATATTTTTCATACAGATAGCAAACTCTTAATTTACAACTCTTAAATTATAAATTCTTATAAACTTGTATAGAACAAAATAACATTATTAAATTCAATTTCTTTTATAATGAGTTTTGGAGTTTGATAAGAATGCGGTATTCCCTAGGAATTGAAATTATTATAATAATTTTGGGTGTAACCGCTGTAAACCTGGCATGCCTAAAAGGTACTATTTTTATAAAGATCTATTCTGATGATGCTTGATTTATATATTGATTCAATTCAAATCTTACATATCTATCATATAAATATATTTACAGTGACTAACGTGTATAAGATAAAATTCAGGCGATACTGCCTTTCGTGCTTAAAAGTTATGTTCGATGATCTTTGATATGTAACTATTAATAACTTAGTTTTAGTAGGGTAAAACTTACAAAAGAAAATACTTGAAAAATTGTGATATATGGATCCAATAAAATGTTATGCACCAAGTTGGTCATGAAGTTCCTGAAATATCAGATTTCACTTGAAGGTTGGCAGGGCCATTGATCACTTTTTAGCCCGCTTCCTTTGAAAATTTTAAGTACCACCGTAACTGCAAAATGCAATATATGGTATTCGAAGTATGTGAGCGTATTTCACTCATAYTGAGCGCTAAGTCGGCGTGTGGCTAAGAAAATATATCCATTTTTTTTATTAGTACATAATTTTACCGGGATACACTTAAAATACCGAAGTTCAARATGCCGACTTAAAAAAAAAACCGAAAAAATTTATATATGCAGCTAAATCAAAATACCGACAAATCAAAACACCAACAAATCAAAATAACAACAAATGCCCATATGTGAAAAATATTTTATCGTGTCCGTATATTTACTTTGTGAACAGCAATAGTGAATTCGCCCCCTTTTTTACTGAAACACAGAAAAATTCTACTGAATAGCCTCGAACGTGCAACACCACCTTTCATATAATACACATAGTATTTTATTGTTTTAAATTACTCAACTAAAATTCAGAAATTTAACATTCGGCTATTAACCATTTTTTTATTAAATGTACTCGTAGTACCTTATTTTAAAAATTCTTTTGATCGTATTTTGAATTGTCGGTATTTTTATTGTCTGAAATCTAAATTTCGAGATTTTTATTGTCGGCATTACAATATACACCCAATATTACCGTCATAAAGTTCATTAGAATAAAGGTAATTGTTATGTAATATGTTAGAGCTGATTTACATGTAAAGTAATACATATTGACCTATGGACGTCCTCACTTTAAAGGGAAAACTTTATATACAAATACAATATTTTATCAAAAATTCAAATGGAATTTAAAATAGTGTTTTTCTGAAGTAACCATGTTTTTAGCCAGATTTTCTTCATTACCAAATATATAGCATATATCTTTATATGCTATCAAGAACGCACTTTCGAAGGTTTTTAGAGCATTATTCCAACCGATGTTAACATGCCGGTCCGGACGGACATACGCATAGGCATATTCGTACATGCTCTCACAGCGATAATATACCTTTTTGGGTATACTGTACATTTTGTATCATACATAAGAAAGAGCTCACCGCGCCACAAACTTTATACAGTACAATTCGGTGTATAACTGCCTGACAGCAGAGAAATATGCAGGCCAAATAATGAAGCAGAAAATAGACGGAAAATACTAAGCGAATGTGTGGCACTGGAAGAATACAAAATTTGTTCAATAAGTGTGGCGAACTTTTTACTTCTTTAAGGTCTGGGGAATACGGTGGCACCATTAATGTATTGTGCTTAGCCAAATATTCGCGCACGAGCAAAAATGATTGAGTATGAACGTTATCTAGGTGCAAAATTGTGTTTCTGGTGGATTGCTTCCACTTTTTTTTCACCATTTGACCTTTTGGCAAGAACTCATGATGCATACCGTCTTTGTTTTCGTCTTTTCTTGACGAGTTCGGGGTCTGTCACGCTCTTAGTCGTTCAGATCTTCTCGACCCTTTAAAAACATTTTATACCATTGATAAACGTTGCTGTTGTCCAAGGTAACTTCATCATATGCCAAAGATAAAATTCGGTATGTGTCTGAGCATTTAAATTTGGTTTTAAAAATAATTTTATAAAGATTCTTTAACCCATTTTTTGAAATAAACAAAAATCTAAGGCGAACCAAAACCTGTCCAAAACAGCTGCCAAAAATCAACTTAACATTCAAAATAGTCGACCTTATAATAAGACATACATATGAATACCAACATCACCAAAACAATCGAAAATCGAATCCAAGCAGCCTTCGAAAGTTCGAAATTCGCCATACTTTTTATACAACCATCGTATAAATTTACTGCTGCCACTCTGACCACCTTCTGTCCTCAATGGAAACGGTCTTCGAACTTAGTGTACAGCCCACTATATTCGCAAATTATGCTTGTAGTTGTAATTATAAAAAAAAAGATTAGTAAGAGCTCCTGACAGCCATTCAGAATAATGCCCTCGAACGCTGAGCATTTTGCCACTTCCGCATAAATTAAAACATCAACTTAGGGAGTATTGAGTTAACACACATAGTATGCAACCTTGTAAATAAGGTGTAGTGTACAGTAGAGCGTTAAAGCGATGAGTCATGACCTAAATGTAAGGAAACCAAATGTGCGGAAAATCGGTAATTTCGCGGTTTTTATATTTCTTGCTTTCATTTAACTATAATTAGTTAGAAATAGTTTTCTTTGCGTGATAAAAAAACTCAGTATCAGTATCTTTTTCAATTATTAAACCAGATTAAGATTACACGCATTTTGTGTTATCAAATTTAGCAATAGAGAATAATTAATTGATGATTATTGACTTCGGTTGGCCCAAATAGTGCAATAAAAGTTTACATGGTCTAGAATAAGATACAGATCAAATTAAAAAAAAAAAACAGTGACCTGTAAAAGAATGGGATACCAAAACATATTTGTTCGGAAAAACTACTCAATTTGTATTCAAAAAAAAAAAAAWAATAATAATAATAATAAAAACGTGGTAAGGATAGTTTTAATGATTTTGGTAATTGTGAAATCCTCTTAAACTACCATTATTCGTTATCGAGAAATTGCGCTTAAGTAATTATGATATACTTATAGTTTTAAAATGCGGTTATTTACATATTTGTCTATTTTGTTACGGTGGTTTTCAAGAGTAATCAGTATGAACTCAACATGATAATCTTTCTAAGGACGATTATGTATGTAATATTTTATATTATTCTTTATCGAGAGGATTGATGTTGTTCATACAGATGTTGTTCTGTATTGGCTTCAGGCGATCTTTAACAAGATATGTATATGTGCATAGTAATCTGCATTTGCACGTCTTTACCCATTCACCAAAAACATATGTATGTATATATGCTTGCGTGATTCTTTAAAAAGTTAGCATAGGCCAAAAAGCAACCACATCTCGATTTAAAGTCTTAAATGTAATCACAAGCGCTTAAATGTTTAACAACTGTTGGTAACATGTGTTCAATGTAACATATTTAGCACAGAAAAGAATTATATTTATTAGAGTGTGACTTTATCATTTAAAATATACAAAGTAAACTGCTTGAAAATGTTTTGCTTTAACATTCACATATTACAATTTCTGCACGTTTCTCAATTACTCATACTTGCTAAATCATTGCTCAAAGCTTTCTCCTCAATTGGTTTTGTGGTGAAGTGAGTGTATAACAATAAGGATATATTAAATTAACTTGTGTATACTGAGCACTTAAGTGCTTCAGACTTCAAAGAAAGCATGTTGTGTATTGGGAGTATCGTCACCTAAAGTACAATAAGTTTAAAAGGAGGTAAAAAGCGATACATAATAAAAATCACCAAATGGAAACAAAACGTATATGGTTATAACTTGGTTACTATGTAGTCAATTGTAAGAATTTTGATATTTGAAGTTGTGTGGGATTGTAGGTAACGGTAAATATCGGGTGTTTTTTTAGAATGTAGTTTTCATTGAAGCAATACAGAGAAGMCGTAAAGTGCGTACCGAAGACACTATTGCTGTTTTGGAGCAGAGTATAGAAGAAGATCAGAATGAATTCATCCGAACGAAAAGGGCGCTACATGCCATATAGCTTAGGAAAAAATCAATTGATTTATGAAAACTTTAAATGAGCGCATTATCTCGCGTCRTGCGTCTGTGACGTGGCTTCCAGATCAGTCGATTTAGCACCGCTGATTTATTTTTTGTGAGGTTATGTGAAAATGCTTCTCTACACTGATAAGTTCGATACAATTGTTGCTTTAGAAAATAATAATCGTCGTCGTTGATATCAAAATTTTGTAGCTACATATCTACTTTTAAGAAATGGGTGTTTTCACTAGACTTAGATTCTTTCAGACAAGTAATAATTATTAAGCTTACAGGCAGGAGCACCGAAGATTCAGAAGAACCCAAGGGTAGCCGAAAAGAAGCTGTTGCGATCAAAAACATCAAATTATCGACAAAATTCATYCGGACGAATGTAAGAAGAGGTCAATCGAGATACCTGTAAACAACATGTTGCAAATATCATTGCATCCTGAATGCTTACAAAAATTAAAATTTTTCTGTGGGAGCTTACAAACGGCTGCTTTTCCATGTCACAAACCAATCAAAAATACACAAAGCAACAAGTATTGTGAACTTCAAATTTGCCCTTTTTGATAAATGACTGAAATAATATTTGAAATTTTATTTACACAGCATAAAGCATTACCGTAATATTGTAACAATAATGTATGTATGTATGTATGTATACGAGTATGTACAATATTTTTTTAGCAAAAAGGAACAATAGTGTATACAAAAACTGCTTGTCTGTACAAATATAAGTTTTTAGTTCAATAACACAAGCCGACCATTGTAAACATTTGTGACACTAATGCTATGAGCATGTGATATAAATGGATGTTTTCACATTTCGGAGTCGTATTTGTGCGTATTGTGGTATGGTGCCACGCAGTATTTCTCCGTTCAAAAATTGCCTAGCAGTTTAAGTGTTCGTTTGTACATATAATTAATACCTCTCATGCAAGCAAAGCAGACAGAAATGTGTGAATACTTCGAAAGAACGCTCATAGATAGTATGTAAGTGGCAGGTATTCGAAAAATTCGAGTACAAGGACCGATGAACATTATTTTCAATACATAGTACATAATTACACGTATACGTTCACTTATAATGGTTATATTGGAGTACAAACATTTTGATAAATTTTCAACTACTGAAAGAAATGCTGTTAACTAATCGTTGCCGTTTTTTTTTTTTTGTTTTGTGTTGTTTTTTCATAAATGGCGGACAAACATTACAAAATTTGAATTAGTTTATCAAAACTTTCAGCTGGTATAATTCCAACAAAAGCTCTACACCTGTTAGATACCATATATTCGTATTTGTTGCTTCGATTTTACATTGTTATATCAAAAAAAACTAGCGGTGAAGCATTATACAGTTTGCATAATACTTACACTGCTTATTATAAATATTTTTATGATTTTCATTTTTGATGGCCTTCCTGCAAAATTCCTTCCTTGCAAAATTGAAATTTGTCGAATGGTAACTATTGAAAAACAATATAGCTACATAATCTTTCATTTTTATAGTTCAACCATTTATTTTTTACTGAATATCGAAAAAAGTTAAAAGGGYGAAAACACAAAATTGAGCTTGCAGAGCAAGTAGAGCTAAGTAAGCAATTCGAAATTTCACCCAAATTTATGTACCCTAACTTTAACATTACAATTTAATATGCAAAGCACACAAGACATTAGTAATAATACAAAGCAACGGAAATAATAAAAATTTAGAGGGAAAAAATCAATAATACAGCAATCATAAAATTATCTGAAGAGTAACATTTCTTAGTTGAATTCGTTAAATACACATGGTTTTCAATTTCAATACAACTAAAATTCCGTACTTAAGTCTCTCTATAGCTAGCAATTTAATTTTACTATGCATTATTTCTCAAAAGGAACTCACCTGGAGTCGTGTCCATTGCCACTGCCTTCCTGCACACGCATCGCGTACAATTCCTGAGAAAACAGCTGCAATCATGAAATTAAAACAAAGCACCAAACCAAATCAGAGAAAATTGCAAATAAAAAAATAGTAGGTTCTAAGAACGAACACGTAAAGAAGCAACACACAGCCATGTGTATATACAGACTCATGGAATAAATGAAAGTATGATATTATTTCACTGAGCATTTAAACAATTGCTGTTCTTAGCACTCTTTGAAGGCTCATCAGCCACAATGTACAGGTTTGTGATTGCGTATACGCCATGCGGCACTCTTGCATAAGCAATGTTTATTATTACATATATTCATTAATATAATTAAAATTCCTATACACAAAAAATTATTTTCTAAGCGAATACGAATAGTATTTGATATAGCATTTCCATATTATTTATTTTATTTTCTTTGTGTAAGCATTCACTCACCTCTCCGTTTTCTGGCGGATCACCATTACCGAAAGTAGATGCCACTACAATCAGCAAAGCTTCATGCTCTATGGAAGATATGTCGTAATCTGACATGCAATAAATCTGAAACAAAGGACGAGAATTACATGTAATACGGTAATTACATATATTGAGTCAAATTAAGAATGGTTATCGAATTCTTGTAACGATTTCAAACTTTTGAATTTATTATATTTCCGTTTATTAAAATATAGAAAACAAACTTCAATGGTTGATTACAAAACATATTCTTTTTCTTCTTTATTGGCATAGACATCGTTTACGCGACTACAGCCGAGTTAACAACAGCGCGCCAGTCGATCCTCCTTTACGCTACGTGGCGCCAATTAGATATTCCAAGCGAAGACAGGTACTTCTCCACTTGGTCCTTCCAGCGGAGTGGAGGTCTTCCTCTTCTTCTGCTTCCCCCGGCGAGTACTGCGTCGAATACCTTCAGAGCTGGAGTGTTTTCGTCCATCCGGACAACATGACCTAGCCAGCGTAGCCGCTGTCTTTTAATTCGCTGAACTATGTCAATGCCGTTGTATATCTCATACAGCTCATCGGTACATCGAATGCGATACACGCTGTGGCCAACGCGCAAAGAACCATAAATATTTCGCAGAACTTTTCTCTCGAAAACTCAACTCGTAACGTCGACTCATCAGTTGTTGTCATCGTCCAAGCCTCTGTACTATATCGCAGGACGGGAACTATGAGTGACTTATAGAGTTTGGTTTTTGTTCGTCGAGAGAGGACTTTATTTCTCAATTGCCTACTGAGTCCGAAGTAACACCTGTTGGCAAGAGTTATCCTGCGTTCGATTTCTAGGCTGACATTGTTGGTGGTATTTAGACTAGTTCCGAAATCATCTACAACTTCAAAGTTATGACTGTCAACAGTGACGTGGGAGTCAAGTCGCGTGTGCGACGACTGTTTGTTTGATGATGAGGAGATATTTCGCCTTGCCCTCGTTCACTGCCACACCCATTTGCTTTGCTTCCTTGTCCAGTCTGAAAAAAGCAGAACTAGCGGTGTGGATGTTGAGGCTGATGACATCAATACAATCGGCGTACGCCAGCAGCTATATACACTTGTAAAAGATTGTAACTGCTCGAATAAGTTCTGCAGCTCGAATTACTTTCACCAGCAGCAGATTGATGAAGTCGAATAATAGGGAGTCGCTTTTTCTACAATCTCGTTTGGTATCGAACGGCTCGGAGAGGTCCTTCCCGATCCTGACGGAGCTTTTGGTGTTGCTCAACATCATATTATAACATATAAATCTGCCATAACTAAATAGCTTTCAGAAGAGCTTAGCTTTAATAAAACACAGTTTTATAGGCTGATATTATAAATCCAAATGTGAGCCACATAACATTTCGGTTTTCGAAAGATACCGGATTGTATAAAATATATATTATAAAATTTGCTTAGTTTTTTCGTAGTCACTAATTGAATTCAAATACTGATTTAAATACTTTGACTAAAATACCAAAAGAGACCATATGGGATTGTATCAATGCTTCACCGTATTTTAATGCATGACGTTAACTATCGAATTACTTTCGTAATACATACAATGTGTATCCAATATTGTCACCAATACGTATTATGCCTAAATATATTGTTAAAACCAAGAAAGATGAAGGACCCTCAAAACTAGCTCAGGTCAAATTCTCATACTCATTAAAGTTATTTTGAACATGCTGAGTTTAATGGTGTTTTAATGCACTTTACGTTGCATATATTTGCGGGAAGTATGTTCCATGCAATCTGAGTTAAGTTAAAGTTTTATTTTACTTAAAGAATAATTTTTCTAAAGCAATAGCATCTATAATATATAAAAATATATAAAAACCTATTTTAACTTATTTGTAATTTTTACTGTCGTATAGTAAAATCATCCACAATATATATTGTACCTCTCAMCTTATAATCTCACTTATCACTCACCTGTGCATTGAATGCGTGTCCCAATAATTCACATAACTGCTTTGCATATTGCTCGGACTTTCCAGTTTCGGTTGCATACAAAACAGTCGCCTTAATACGTTTTGACAAAGCGCGACCAAATAATTTCGATGTAAATTTCACAGCCCTGTAAATGGAAGAAACCCGAAATATGTATCCATATGCACTGATAACTGCAATTCGAAATTGTATCAATATACTATAAATACTGCCATTTTGCAACATGTTGCTACAGAAAATACTTAATAGTTTTGTGTTTTTTGTTTTGCTTGTATCACCTAAAACTGGTTGAGATAGATATAGGATTATCTATATATAAATGATCAGGATGATAAGACGACTGTAACTGGAGTAAAACTTGAGATATCGCAATGACACTTTACCTACTGTCATCACATTGAAAGGTGAATTTTTAATTTATACTTCGCGTGTTTTTCGAATAGGTAAACTTTTTTCCATAAGTTTCTAGTACTGATTAAGACATCTATGCTAAATGTCACGTCAAAGTATTCATTATAAGTTGAGGAACGCGTCGTTTTGTGAGGCTCTAAAAGTGAATTCTGAGATTTTTACTATGTTTGGATTCAGAAGTTCACATGACCACTCCGAAGACATAATTTTGGCTCAATTGAGGAAAAAAAAAGCTGAATCGAAAAAGGCTCTGATAATTTTTCCAAGTGCAATGATAGCTGGAAATTTCGTTGGATTAAATATTTTGCCGCGAGAGGGGATTACTTTGAAGGAAATAAAATGGACAAAATTCACCTTTCAATTTGATCACAAAGTATGTTCCCTGGTAAAATGGTAAGGATGAAAATGAGCGTAGTCGGTCTGCTTCAACGCACACAATGCGCCTTTAAACGATAACCTACAGTGTGCTACAAACTTAGCGATAAATCAATAAATAAGCCACAGACCCTAAATTTTACGCCCCAGATGGCTACGATGGTTAATCAGACGAATGCGGTGGTTGCGGCACGATATTAGTTATCGCACTCCTTTGTTCAATAAATTCAGACATTAGAAATAGAAAAATTTACTTTTAAACAAAAAACACGCGAAGTATAAATTAAAAATTTACCTTTCAATTTGATCACAGTACTATATATGAACATGATTAGGATGAGGTGCGCTCCAAAGTAAACAGGACTTTTTGAATCTATTGTAGACATCTAAGCGTCGACTGGTGCGTTAGAATCTGCTTTCGTTATCGATGGTCCAGTGAGATTTCATGACATTTCATAGATTGGAAATGAAGTTATTTCGTTTTAAATGTCAGTATGTTTGTATTATCGGCGCGAAAATGGGTTTCGAAAAAAGAGCCAACATTACATTTTTTTTTTAATTGGTGAAACTTTTACCGAAACGTTTCAATTAATGATACAAGTTTATAGCGATGATTGCCTATCTTGTAGCAGAGTGCACGAGTGTTTTCAACGTTTGCAAAGTGGTCGGGAGGACATAAACKACGATCAACATGTGGGCCAATCAAAATCCATGATCACTGGAAATTCCATCGAAACTGTGCGTGAATTCATCAAACCTTATCATTTAAATTCATGGAAATGGAATTGGACATCTCCAAAAAACCGACTTATGGCATTTTTAACGAAAATTTGRGCTTACGAAAGGTATGTGCACTGTTTGTTCCGCACAAATCGACCAACGACCAAATATTACTCAGAATCCAACATTCAAAAGACAATTATTTCACCAAAAATCACAGTTTAACCATTAATSACTGCCCGTATTCACCTGATATGGCACCGTGCGACATCTTCCTTTACGGAAAAATGCATTTCCCATGAAAGGAAAGAGTTATGCTGACGTAGAGGCCATTCAAAAGGTTTGCACCGACATACTGGCGACCATACCGGCCAACGAGCAAAAACACTCGTTTGACATGCTTTTGGACCACGCAAAAAGATGAATTGAAGCAGAAGGAGACCATTTTGAATAAAATAAATTAATTTGGCCGAAAACAAGTTTGTTATATTTTTTTAAAATCCTGTTTATTTTGGAACGCACTTTGTAGTTATTCAGTAGCTAAGCAAAGTTTTCGCTGAAATGCATGTACTTTAGTCACCTTTAAACGATAACGATACACTCTTATAAATAACTCTTATAACAAAACACTCTCCTTTATTTTTATTGGGAGAACTCACATATTGGGCGATATTTGCAATACAAATTCACACATTGATATTTTCAATCAAAAGTCAACTAAAGGTACTGGGGTCCACATATTCGGTACCTAAACCCGGCACCCCGGTGAATGAGCGTCTAGCCACAATCCGCATCAAAGCGAGGTTCTTCAACATATCGCTGATTTGCGCCCACGCCCCGACGGAAGAGAAGGACGATGTGACCAAAGAT
>NW_017535520.1:202181-209195 GCF_001853355.1 Bactrocera latifrons | reverse complement strand
GTGTCTACGCCAATCAAGAAGAAACACGGCACGAAATCGACAACTAAATACTCCACAGACATTAAATTTCACCGCCGAGAGGGACCGTTATAGGAGCCGGTATGAAAATTTTACAATAGGCGAGGCACCTTCCAATTTTTGGTAAAATCTTATTCTCGTGACCCGATCAACTGATTTCGATAAAACTTAGTAGATTTCATTCTTTTTACGTTCTTATGTTACGTTATTGTGGAAATGGAAATCGGACAAMAACCAGATAAATGAACAAGCTTTCTTAGAAATTATATGGTTTATATTATATTAGGAATGAATTGGCCAATGCCTTCATCTAAACCCATATCCTTAATATAATGAAGTCCGATCTTTTGAATAACGTCTCCACATCATCTCAATATTTTATATTTAACCTCTGCGGTCGAGTTAATATTACATTGCACCCATGTCCCATTTGAAAATAATTTTAGTTGTGGCGAACCAAAATATAGTAATAAAACAAAGTCTAAGTTTATGGTTCTCAATATAAGTGTAGAAGATACCAAATTTGAATATAATTTATTCTCGACACTTGAAGGAATTCGGTTCGGTTATGCTCTAAATTAGTTCTTACCTACATTTTTAATTTGTGAACTATATCACACTATTCTTGGGAGGCAATGGGAAACTTCCGAAAGTAATTCTACCACGTAATAACATCATACCAATGTCATTACGCTTGAGCTTAATTTTGTAGATACTCCTACAAGGTGTGTTCCAAAGTAAACAGGACTTAAAAAAAAAATGACAGAACAAATGATTTTTGGGTAAAATCAATTTATTTTATTCAAAATAGTCTTCTTCTGCTTTAATACATCTTTTTGAACAATCTTGAACTCGTGCACTCTGCTACCAGATAGGCAATCATCGCCATAAACTTGTTTCATCAATTAAAACTTTTCGGTAAAATTTTTACCAATTTTATTATTGCCCATTTTCGCACCGATAACATACTGACACTTAAAACGCAATAACTTCACTTCCAATCTATGAAATGTCATAGGATTCTAACTGAGCAATCGGTAAAGATAGCAGATTCTAACGCCAGGGGGAGCTAGATTTAAAGTCCTGTTTACTTAGGACCACACTTTATAGCCTTCATATTAATACCATTGTCTTCAAATCAAAATATATTCCCAGTCTTGTTAAGCGTTAGTCAAAAGAATTTTGAGATCTGTATGTTACKGAAACACTTTTTACAACTTTGGTTAGAAACCTATAATCCAACTACACTTACGAGTCGTAGAGAAATTATTGGTGTTATGTTCTTAGGAAAAATTTTGAAGGGAACAGCCTTTTTTCCTGTCTTTACTGTTAAAATCTTGCAGATTAAATTTTGACAATTCGGTCGCATATGCCTTGATATTAATTCTCATTTCTGCACATTAAATCAAATGTGATTCACTTTTCGAAATTAAAAAGACAACACTGCTTTCTCTAAATAAATAAAATAGCAACAATTGTTTGTAACGTAYTTTAAATCTTAGCTGTTTCTTGTTTTTGTTTCTGTAGCTGAACAGTTTTATGTAGATCTCGACGCTTAAAAACTCTCTTGCCTTTCAAGGCTGATTTCGCASGCATGCGGATGCGCCCCTCGCGACTTTTTGGCGGGAGGAGGGTAGTCGTTGAGTTATAATAATAGTAATATAATAATAAAGCAATGGAATTTCAATGTGAAGAAAAATAATTATTCAGTATAGACATATGTATGTCTATACGAGTATGTACTATTTACGTAGGTAGTATATTTCTCATTTAATTTTTACATATGTACGTACTATCTGTATATCATACATATATGTATGTATAAATATATACAAGATCTGCGCTCAATAAAAACTCACCGCCAAATATAATTGAATCAAATTATCAATATTTTTACAAAGTTAGAATACTAGGGCCATTTCTTTATTTTTTAAAATTTTTTTGATTGTCCATATAGTCTAACTTAGTTATACACAACATTTTTTCTCAAAAATGGTTTTTTAAGAAATAGCTAATTAATTAAACAAATTTAAGAAAATGTATATTCCATGGTATTCATGATCAGAAAACAAAATGAGGATTTAAAACGACTAAATTATTTTTCTCACGAACGTTTGAAAACTAGGCTTAGCTAATATCGAGTCGTTCCTCCTTTAGCCTCAATAACTACCTTAATTATAACTGGACCCTAAAACACCGATTCTTAAATCTTTATCAATTGACCGTCATTTGTTGGTTTCTGCTTCGCAACTTCACACTTCACTATGTGACGTAAGGGTTCAATAGGGTTTAAAAAGGACGAGTTTTCAGGCCAATCCAAGCCTTGAATCCTTAGATCATTAAATATATTATCCAAATAAAATTAAAAATTCGAGCTGAATAAGATCATATACAACATATTGTATAAATATTTTATACATCCATCCGCATAATTATCATGCTCCCCAATTGTGGTTACGTAAAAATGTGAGTCCATTACCTAATATTTTTGTGCATTCATTTATCCATCAACAAAGTGTAGAGGTCCCAAAATATGGCATTAAAAAGCAGCATCAAATCATTTGTCTTTTTGAGGAAACTTAATGTTTCTTACTTAACAATTATCGTGGAATCTGTAATTACCTGAACGGTGCACGTAAGGATTAGCAAAGTAACTTTTCTTTCGTTAGATACCATAACCTGTTTCCAATCATTTAGATCACGCGTTAATTTCTTCTGGGTATTTGGCATTTTGCACAACTTTTCAAACTCAAAAACGATTACAACGGAACAGAGTTCAACTATTCTACAAACGGGGTAATGCGCTTTTATTGACATCAAGTGTATATATATATATGTATATAGTTATATGTTATATATTGCTTGTGTAATAGCAACACAGCATTCAATAGACCATCAAATAAAATTCAAACAGTTACTGGGGCAATAACGGTATCCACGTTGATACCAAGTGAAACAATTCGCCCTGAAGCTACTGCTAGCAAAAGTTTGAAGCTTTCAGTTCACAAGGAAAAGAGTTAAAAAGTTTATCTGTACTTAAATTTACATACATGTAAACTTGTGAACAATTGAAATTTTCAGTAAAGTGCTGTTGAGTTCATGCTCATGAGTTAAACTTAAGCTATCAAGTGTCTAAATTTTGTAATACTTCAGTTGAGAAATAAAACTTTGTACATATTGCATTTCTGAAAAAACATGAGAACGGTTATTAATGTGCATAAATTCATATACATATATCATATATCCCTTAAAATTGTCAGAATAAAGCGAAGGATAGGGCTTGAACTACCTTTCTAAACCATCAACCAGATTTCAAACTTCACTATTGATCATTGGTTGACTTGGAGAGGGGAGGAAATTAATGACAATAGGTAATAATTATGTTTATATAGATTGAGCAGATGCCGAAAGGATTTGCACTGAGCGAATTCGGTTAATATGCAAGTAGCTTAAATTGYTTGTAGGATATATCCATTAAATTTATTAGAGACCGAGGCCAAGCCCATATTTTCTACCAAATTAAAATTCTGTATGTTAATTTGCGAGCTAGTTGTAATATCTTAGAGGTTAACGGTATTTTGTGGCCGTAGCAAAGGTAACATTTCGCCCATCTACAATACCAACCGCTCCAGAGTGTGAAAGATCATTTAACACACTTTTAGTAGTTTCTTCAATTATGGGGAAGGGTTTGTTCCCAGCGAGTTTAATTGATACAGTTCACGTCGATTTACCTATATTATATACATATATTAGTGCCCAAATACCCTTTACCGAATTGCAGTATTGTCACTTAAGTTTGGACATGTAGCAATTTACTGTTTTTCTAATAAGAGATTGTGAAAGTGGCAGTAGTCTGCTTCCGCCCATCCAGGCGCGCGGCTTCACCGAGATGTCTTGACTTTGACTCAGGTAATCGCTTGCACGGAGCAACGGACAGACACACAGTTAGCCGGAATTTTTATCATCATTTATGTACATATACATATACCTATATCTTTATAACCTGTAACAAAAAACCATTTGGTGAACAAAACTATAATACTATGTTGCAACATGCCGCGAGAGTTTAAAAGCAATTTCCTCTTTTTGCTAAGGCAAGATTTCCATGCATTCCGTATATACCATTCACTGTAAATTGTTGACTATGCTCCCCTTATGTCAGTTTGATTTTGCGTCAGACATTCCTTTCGCGAGGAAATACGTACTTATRTGTGGATATATGTGTATATGCAGATATGTATGATGTATGAACATTAAAATTTGTTGGTGTATCTTACTTTTACTGTCTGTTCGTGTCATTAATGTTGACGAATTTAATTTTTCACTTCTTCATAGTGATTTCATGAAAAAAATTGCCAAAATGCTCAAGCTCTGCAATAACACTTAATTGCTTTTAATGAATTTGCATTTTTTTTTCAGATGTATAGTATGTATACACTCATATTTGAATTTCGCCTGCGTCACACTGATGCGCATTTACCGACCTTAATATGTGTACACAAACAGTACGCACTAACTTGTGCAGATATGACTGCTCTCATCGCTGATCCAAATTGTTGAAGCTCATTTCCAATTTGGTAGATGTGTTAAGTCTTTCAGCCTGCAGCCTGCAGCCTACAAATATACGTACAATGTGCGCATATATGGATATATGCATATGTGTAGGGCTTGTCTGAAAAGTAATAGGACTGAGTCGATTTAAAAAAAAACCAATCATTACAATTCTTAAAAAACTTTCAAAATAGGCTCCTTCTGCGTCGATGCAGCGCAGCCATCGCGATTTCCAAGCATTGAAGGCATTCTCCAGAATAGCCTTGAGAGACGAGGTGCATGCTGCTTTCCAATATAGTAGGGGTCTTCCTCTTTCTCTGCTTCTCCCAGCGGGTACTGCGTCGAATACTTTCAGAACTGTAGTGTTTTCGTCCATTCGGACAACATGACCCAGCCAGCGTAGCCGCTGTCTTTTAGTTCGCTGAACTCTGTCAAAGTCGTCGTATATCTTATAAAGCTCATCGCTCCATCGCATGCGCTATTCGCCGTGAACAACGCGCAAAGGACCATAAATATTTCGCAGAACCTTTCTCTCGAAAAATCTTAGCGTCGACTTACCACACATTGTCATCGTCCAAGCCTCTGCACCATTATGCAGGACGGGAATAATGAGTGACTTATAGAGTTYGGTTTTTATTCGTCAAGAGAGGTCTAGACTTCAAAGTTATGAGTGTCAACAGTGATGTGGGAGCCAAGTCGCGAATACGACCGCCCTCGTTACTGCCAGACCCATTTGCTTTGCTTCCTCATCCAGTCTGGAGAGAGTAGAACTAACGGCGCCGGTGTTGAGGCCAATGATATTAATCGACATACGCCAGAAGCTATATACACTTATAAAAGATTGAACTGCTCGATTAAGCTCTGCAGCTCGAATTATTTCTCCAGCAGCAGATTTAAGAAGTCGCACAAAAGGGAGTCGCCCTGTTTGAAACCAGGTTTGGTATTGAACGGTTCGGAGAACCCTTCCCGGTYCTGACGGAGCTTTTGGTATTGCTCAACGCCAGTTTACTCCGCCGTATTAGTTTCGAGGGGATATGAAATTCAGACATCGCGACATAAAGGCAGCGCCCTTTCGTTCTGTCAAGAGCAGCTTTGAAATCGACGAAGAGGTGGTGAGTGTCGATTTTCTTTTCAGAGTCTTTTACAAGATTTGTGGCATGGTGAATATCTCGTGAGTTGTTGATTTCCCAGGTCTAAAGCCACACAGATAAGATCCAACCAGTTTGTTCACGGACCTTATATGCGGTGTTTAGGAGGCTTATCAGACGGTAGTTGTTGTCGAACCGTTCCCGAGATACGAGCGAAAATGCGGCGCGCCACAGCGCAAGGTCAAAATTGTTGCAGCTCTCAGCTAACCTGTATTGGTCACCCAGAACCCACCGCGTGGAGGTGGCTGCTCTTCGGGTTCCTCCCAAACCAAACCCAACCAACCAGCCATATGTCAGGCTTGTTTTAGTCTGAATCTGCGTCAAATTTATTGATAAAATCAGATTTTGTACTAAACTTTTGCACTTGTTGCCCAGATTTCAGTGTAGAGCATATAAAACGATCAGGAGATTGGGGGTCAATAACTTTAGAAGATGCCTCTGTCACCAGTTTGACGGTTCTCTCGACTGCCACGGTGTGAGAGGGGAAYTYACTAAATTTCCATACCTCTGCAGTGTCACCCGACAACCCTTTTATGAGTTCTTCGTTAGAAACTGAACAAAGAACTGGTCGAACAGTCAAGGTAATAGTCTTCCAGTTAATCATTTCGTAATAATTATTAACTTTGAAATTCAGCTTTGGCACTTTATTACATTTAACGCTTCCATTACAGTGTTAGACTCCGCTTCTCTGGCTGCCAGAAGACGATCAAGGGTCAAATTTCTGACTTCTATCCGTTCGTCAGTCATCATACTAAGGAGAATGTTTTCTGGAAGAGCAAAGAAGCATACTGTTGAATGGATGAATCGACAATCTTGCGCAGTTTAGCAGGTAAGTATCTCGACCTTTGAATTGCAGCATAGAGATGGTGCGAGCCATCTTTGATTGAACTGTTGAATCTTATTGAGAACCACAAAGGTGAGTAAACTGTAAGTATGTACTTGACCAAAATCTTTATTTCCATTGTTGGCTTGTCAGGAGAAATGTATAATCTCAGAATTCTATTTGCACAATTGAGCCAACGAGATTTGCACATGTTACCTGGATGCATCGACGCTAAATATGAGGAACATTGACCGGAAATAACAGCTTCTGATATTTTATAGAGATCAGCTTGGTCTGTGCTAAGTTGGGTCGGATTAATAACCTCAGAAGGTAATTGGCAGGATTTACAACTTTCAAATTTGACAACAGGCAACTTCTCACAATCAGTGAGCAGATTACCTATGTCGCCAGAGAATGTATTTGGAATCTTTGAGACACCATCTATATGTTCAAAAAGAGTACGAAATGGAAGTT
>NW_017535520.1:174370-201766 GCF_001853355.1 Bactrocera latifrons | reverse complement strand
CCCGACTAATCTTGCATTTGTCAGTGACAAAGCTAGAATGATCCTCTGTTATCAAACCTGCTTTTTTGGCATCCAGAAAAGCAGATGAAACAATCAAGGCCGCTGCTCTATCACTTACTCCAAATCTTT
This sequence comes from Bactrocera latifrons, assembly GCF_001853355.1. Lineage (NCBI taxonomy): Eukaryota > Metazoa > Arthropoda > Insecta > Diptera > Tephritidae > Bactrocera > Bactrocera latifrons. The sequence goes on along the minus strand of NW_017535520.1, from coordinate 201,637 downwards.
GTTCAGCTATAGCAGTGTGTTCTAATACTAGTGTGTTTTGTTTGGTTTTAGAGGCTGGAAGAGAAAATTCATCAGCAGCATCGTTTTTGGAAGAATCCATATGCGACCACCTACATTTTTGTCGTCTGTATAAGAGTCTGGCTGATCTGAATGGTCACGTGTTCTAGCTGATACTTTTCTGGTAAGTGTTGATGTTGAATGACGTTCAAAACAAAAAGCTGCGTTGGAATCAGGAAGTACTAAGGCAACTTTTCTGCACTATTAGAAATCCGAAAAAAGTCCGGAATCGACCCACCCTATTTTGGAATATCCCTTTTTGTGGATTGGGCACACCACACTTAAATTCCAATCGTTGTGCTTGCTTTCGTCTGACCATATTCTACAAAGAAGCTGATGCATGCTCCTTATCAGTTTTTCGATGCCGTGTTYGAATAGCTCGGCGGGCAATCCATCGGCCCCCGCCGCATTGTTTTTTCAGGCGGGTAATTGCTATTCGAACTTCTTCCTGGTCGGGCAATGGAACGTCTGCTCCATCGTYGTCGATTGGGGCATCGGGTTCACCTTCTCCTGGCGTTGTGCGTTCACTGCCATTCAGCAAGCTGGATAAGTTTTTCCTCCATAATTTAAGTATGCTCTCGGCATCTTTGACTAGATCACCTTTGGGGGTTCTACAAGAGTATGCTCCGGTCTTGAAACCTTCTGTAAGCCGCTGCATTTTTTCGTAGAATTTTCGAGCRTTACCCCTGTCGGCCATCTTATCAAGCTCTTCGTACTCACGCATTTCGGCTTCTTTCTCTTTCTGTCTGCAAATGCGTCTCACTTCCCTCTTCAACTTTTGGTATCTATCCCATCCCGCACGTGTTGTCGATCGTAACGTTGCGAGGTAGGCAGCGTGTTTTCTCACCGCTGCGACACGTCGTACCAGCTGTTCTTTTGCACTTTCCGAAAGCCAATGTTTTCGGTTGTAGCTGTACGTAAGGAGTTTGAAATGCCGTCCCGAAGTTCTCTTACACCGAGTTGTTGACGAATGCTCTTAGAGAACAGGAGTGCAAGCCGAGTAGAAAATCGTTAGTCTGTCTGTTGTGATTGCAGCTTCGAGAGGCATCGAACCTCCCTTGTGTTTGATGGAGTGCGTTTTTTGCTGCACAGAGACGGGTGCGAATCTTGGCTGCAACAAGGTAGTGGTCCGAGTAGATGTTAGGACCTCGGAGCGCACGCACATCTAAAGCACTGGAGACGTGTCTTCCGCCTATCACAACGTGATCGATCTGGTTGGTGGTTTTTCGATCCGGAGACAGCCAGGTAGCTTGATGTATCTTCTCATGCTGGAATTTATTACTACAGATAACCATATTTTGGGCCCCGGCGAAGTCGATCAGCCTCAACCCATTTGGGGATGTTTCCTCGTGGAGGCTGAATTTACCGACCGTATTGCCAAAGATACCTTCTTTGCCCACCATGGCGTTAAAGTCGCCAAGCACGTTTTTGACATCGTGGCGGGGGCAGCTCTCATAAGTGCGCTCCAAGCACTCATAAAAGACATCTTTGSTCACATCGTCCTTCTCATCCGTCGGGGCGTGGGCGCAAATCAGCGATATGTTGAAGAACCTCGCTTTGATGCGGATTGTGGCTAGACGTTCATTCACCGGGGTGAATGAYTGTACTCGGCGACGGAGTCTCTCTCCCACCACGAATCCCACACCAAACTTGCGCTCCTTTATATGGCCACTGTAGTAAATGCCACAAGTACTTACTCGTCTCTGTCCTTGTCCCGTGCATCACATTTCTTGGACGGCGGTGATGTTAGCCGTTATCTTCACTAGACAGCGGCACCTTCCCAATTAAGGGACCGGACATTCCAGGTAGACCGGGCACACTTCCACTTGCCGCATTTCTGATCATCAGTGAGCGCTTTTGGGACCATCTTCACGCATACCTTGCGTATGTCTAGTGCTCCGGCACAAAGCCATGAATCACAGATTTTGATAAATTTTAATCGCGTACCTCTGCTCTAACGAACGAGGCATTTTCGGCTTGCACCACTCACAGAAAATGTTTGTACTGATTTAGCTAAAAACGCCCTCGCGCGCATGCAGAAATAATGTCGCGGTGGAAAAAATCTGTTCTATTACTTTCCGAATAAACCCTGTTTAAGTACATATTGAATCGTGAAACTTTGTGAAGTTGGTTACGACGACTTTCATTTCAATTGGTATGGTAGCTACTATTGAAATACTGGTCCAGTAACCTAAAATCCTTCAAATATGTTCAAACTTAATACTTCCTTATTTGTTAACTTTTAATAGTTCTATTTATATTCTTTAGTGATCCGATCTAAGCAATATGTTCGGAGTTTGTAACTTTGCCTTAGACAATAAGCAATGCCAAAGGAATGAGGATATCCTGTAAAATAAAAATTTGCACACAACACTTTAGATCTTTATCGGTCAGTTTGTGGGACCGCTATATGTTCTATAACGCTTTTCGAGCAGCTCTTTAGGAGGAGAATTATTTGCCGACATTTCAAATCGGCAAACTGAGGATTTTACGTATATACAGATAAACATTAGTATACCGAATCAACTCGTTTCAGGGTATTGCAAACTTCTTGGCACACTGTTAAGAGTATAATATGCGCTCCATTGTACATATGGTACATACTATATTGTCTTCATTTTATGATGCTCATAAAGCATCATTATTTAAAATTACTATGAAGCGTTTTCCAATTTTCGCCATGCAATGTATTGCGATTCAATTAAAAACTTAACATCTTTGTGAAAGTATTGGTGTTGAATGTACATTTAAAACCAATTTTCATTGSCTTGTACAGAAAATGTGGAACACAAATACTAATTACCAAATTACATATATACATATATATAAACTTACAAGTACACTGTTAATTTAAATTCGCTTATACCCACAAATATTTTAATATACAAGTACGTATCTGTTGACTTACATTTGTACGTAAAGGGCGTTTATTCGAAATGGTTGAATAATATGTGCTATCCATTTTTACTTGATATGAAAAATTCATACATACAGAAAAGAACAAACAGTATTGGCATTAACGATGTTAAGGATATTTTTCCTTTAAGTCCAAAAAGAGAAAGAAGGAATTATATAAAGACATAGCTTAGCTATTAAATAAAACAACAGCTTTTACCCATTGCTTTCTGAGTCCAAAAGCATGTACATTTTCGCTATAATTCGCCTCTTAAATCTTATTACACTTCAGATCTGCCAATACTCGTATTTTGCATGCGACACACGTAAGGACATATACACGTACATATGTATATATGTGTGTGCATAAATATGTGAGTTTATAACAATACGATTGCCAGCTGTCGCAAAACGACACATTTTAAATAGTCAATATTTTCAAACACTTGCAACATGCTGCTATAGAATATAATAGTTTTGTTCACCTAACGGATGTTTGTACTATCTAAAACAAGACGAGTTGAAATCGCAACATCGAAGGGCACTTGTGGTTTGAAATTTTTTAAAAAGTGGGCATGGCCCCGTCACCCTATAGGTTTATAGGGTCATACCATGTGCTGTCCGGAATTTTTTAAGATTTCTAAGACCAGTAAATAGGTTACAACGTCATGAACACCCCCGCCTTGAAAAAATGGGCTTGCACTTCTTTCACGATTCCGGGGGCTTATCCAAATATACATACCTAAAATTGGAATTTCGGCAGACATTTGAAAAAAAAAGTTGAGAATTTGGGTTTTTTGTTTTGTTTTATTGATATAAAAAATCGAAGTTTGGGAATTTTTGCGATTACAGTTGCTGAGTATTCCCTACAAATTTGAAGCTTTAAAACGACTTTAAATTGTTAAAAAACAAACACTTTTTTACCACCGTATGCTACACATGTACAGAAAGCAATTTATGAAAAACATAAACAACATCGATTTTTGAGCCCATCAAATGGTGTATATCATATGGTATAGCTCCTAATCGCTTCAAGCCATATCACTGAAATTTGCACAGAACAGCAGAGATATAAAATGTTTCGCCCATATTGGGGCTTTACAAAAGCATATATAAAAATTTGGTGAGGCACCCTCCCAATTTTGGTGAAATCACATATCTCCAGACCTACTTGTCTACTTTCAAACGAATTTTCAACATACGATTATTTTGACATACCCATGTTACAGTAAGAAATCGGACTGCAATCACGCCTACTCTTCGCAGCTTTAAATTCAATCTGATTTTTTCACTTTCCTTTCTACAAATCAAATACCAATTATTCTATCGGGATAAAAATTTGTACCAGTATTACCTTTAAGGTATGTCATCTCAGGTATAAATAATATATTAGCAAAAATTGGCCATAACTAAAAATTTGTACCAGTATTACCTTTAAGGTATGTCATCTCAGGTATAAATAATATATTAGCAAAAATTGGCCATAACTATTCCCGCATATTGCTGACTTTCTATCGAAAATATTGGTCAATGTGTAGGATATATTAGTTAGTCGAAAAAGTATTTTCGTATTTTGTCAATAGATGTCGTTGCAGTCCTATTCTTCAGCGCTACCAATCACATTGTGTCATACCATATAGTATTGAAAAGGTGAGATTTTAAGCTTCATTTAACCAAAAAATCYGGGTAAGTTGAAAAAAAGTTACASCTGTTCAAAAATTAGTGAAAATAATTAATAAATTCTCTATATTTCGAAATTTTTAACATTCAGCATCAAACAGTTTTGAACTATTTAAAAGAGGCTAGGTACAAAAAGAAGCTCGATGTTTGGATATCACATAAATTGTCTGTGAAAAATTATTATTTGCAGGAATCTAAACATTTCTGAAGCAAATGATAACAGAAGACGAAAGGTGGACTAAAATTGACAATAATGTGCAATAATGAAGTCCATGGTGACTCAGCAAATTATAAATATAAAAAAAATTGAAGTTTGATTAAAAATACGAAAGATTAATAGAAATCGTATTGGTGGTAGTAGTAGAGTAATAGTTTTATCTATGTATGTGTCAGCCTCAGTAAAGCGTGGACGGGTACTCAACCACACTTTTCTTGGAATTGAAAGAGAAAAGCAAAATTTCCCGCAAATGTAGAAAATTCGGCTCAAAAAGTGACATTTTCAGTTGACAATAAGTTTGGGATGCAAAGAGATCTCTACAAATATTTTGTGGGGTTAATGTTGACACATATGTCTATCGACCAGTGGTTGACCCTAGAGACATCTATTAGAAAACGGAGGAAGCAAAGTTGCAGACCTAATATGTTGGGCTCCTTAGTATAAAAAAAAATCGAGTTCGTAGATGAACGTAATCGGATCACTGCCCCGCACACAAATCGCCATTGACCAAAAACACATAAAGTGCCATAACTAAGCACTAAATTAAGATATAAAACTGCAATTCGGTACAGAGGATGAAATATTAGGTTAAACCCGAACTTAGCCCCTCCTTATTTGTTCATTGTCAATTTAATCCAATAAACTTTGAGTTACTTACGAAACGGTCATTGAATTACAACAACATATACATACGTATCGAATAAAATTTGTTGGCAAAAGAAATGGCTTACACGTTTGTAAAAATATGTAAATAAACTGTACTGAATATCTGTCTTTATGTTAATATGGTTCTACCAGTATTTGTTGTAATGCAAGCACAATAAAGTGAAAAGATAATCCAGTATTCGTATGTACGAATGTGTCATTTAAACAGAATACGTACAGTACGTAAATACGACAGTATGAAAACAAGGCAACCAAGCAATTACCAGAGTCAATAGAGAACACTTTTTTGCGCTCGCTTTATGTCAACCATATATTCACACTAGAGCGGACCTTTTTGTATACACTTGCACATTTTATTACGAGTATAACAGTTTTGTTCACCTACCGGTTGAACATATCACCTAAAACTAATCGAGATAGAGTTATATATGTATATAAATATATATGTATGTATATAAATAATCAGTATGATGAGAAAAGTGACTGTTTGTCTGCCCGTCTGCACGTGTGTTCGTTGACGCAAGCTGAAAATTTAGTTAAAATTGAGATATCTTAATGAAACTAGGTACGCACGTTTCTTAGTAAAAACAAAAGTACGAGATCGTAGATAGGTTTTCTTTAAAAACCGCTGGCTCGAAAACGGTTTTAGACCTATAGTCCTTTATGCAAAATTTTTCAGAATGATCTGTAAAATATTTCCTGCATACGCCAGTTTGCWTTCGTCAATCGCGTTTTTATTGCCACCATTTTCATTCATTCATTGCTTAACTTGAATTCACTCCTCACATTTGCTTTTGCTTTTTATTTCCTTATGCACACATGTAGGTACAAGTGTATCTGCATATACTAATAGCCAGAGGCCCACTCACCTAGCAATTTGTTTGAAATTAAATTTACGTCTCGGTTTCTTGATCTTGGCGTCYCCGCGTCCCTTCTTCCATAAGTGCGTACGCCAAGCTGGATCCTGATAATCAAACGATGGCTTTAAATAGTATAAAGCCATTTCCTGATGGAAGACAGGCGTAATCGAGCCAGACATAGGCGGCACAATCCATATCCAATCAGCTGGACAGCCATTGCTGAAAACGAAGGTAAATGAAATCAAGATAAGTACATACGTGTGCTCGTAATATACATATGTAGTGTATCTCGTAAAAGCATCAAAGTATTACATTAAAAATACCCAAATAAAAATAAATAAGTTTGGGAGTAACCCAATTTTTTTTAACTTAAAATTACCAATAATCAAATACTTTCAGGGGTTTGGCAATAATTTTTGTTAAAAAATGTTGCGAAAGAATTTAGCACTCATTATTTGAAGGAATTGTGAATAAATTTTTAACATATTTGGTACCTTCTTAGCTTATATTAAAGGCCATTAAACTTAATTTTATTACTAGATTTTAGTTCGTATCAGCTAAAATTATATTAAAAACATCTTCAAATAATATAGAATTTTGCGAAATCAACACAACCTAAGAGGTAAAATTAACATACTTAAGTTGAGTTAATGTTGAAAACGTCAATCAGAGGATCGGAATACATTATATTCTAGTATTGCACAAAATTATACACGATTTAAATGGTAACAATGAGTTTTTCTATTACTGTCTGGTCATTTCTTCGTTCTACTTATTCCAATGAGATTGACGCATGTTTAAGCAATCGTCCCTATGTCGAAGTGTTATAACCCTTCTATTGACCATAAATATGCGGGTACAATTGCAAACCAGCACAAATATAATATATTCCTTAATTGCTGGAAATTATGAATGGTTAAATAGAACTCAACCAAGAAATCAACGCCTTAAACGAAAGTAGACAATTTCTACAATACTGTTGATGAAGATGGATTTATTTCTCTTTATATTTTTAATGATAACTATTCAAGAATACAAGAGGAACCTGAGATACAGGGATACCGGGAACTTTTAACCCGTCTTTCTCACAAAAGCTTTTTTCAAAACTATCCTATCTCAGGTTCTACATAACCGATTTACTTGAAATTTTTATCTTTTTCTTTATAGGCTCCAAATTTAAAATATTACCATTTCGTGAAAAAAATATTTTCCAACTTTTCTGTATTTCCAGTTGCTTCCGTTAGTAATTTCAGTTTTGAATTCAGATTGCTACGAGTTGAAATCGTGGGTATGGTCTTGTGCTAACTATTTGAGACTTCATCAGGTGTTAATTCTTGAAATTTTTAACTTTGTTTTTGATTTATTGTTGTATTCTAGTAATATTAAAAAAAAGACTAATAAAAAATAGATAATAAAAATATGGTTTACATTTTTTACGCCACTTCAAAAATTATCTGAAATTCGTGCTTTTAGACTAGATTACCCCTAGATTGTGTGTATTTTTCCGGAAATAAAAACTAAATATGTATTTGAGTTAAAACTGGAGTAGCAAAAAATGTAGAATGTGAGTCAATCGCAAATTTTTGGTTTAAGCGGTTCACCTATTATTCTTCAGCGAATTTTGAATCCACCTCTATTATGCAAAGGCCAAAAAGATCAACGGATTGAAACGGGTTTGACTGGAAAACTTATTTGCGAAACGTCCCTTTTGTAACTTGTTTCAATAATGCTGTCAAATTAAGCGATTAAATAAATCTCAAGGCGGGCATACTTTTGGTTTTCAAGTAAAAATATTATTGTTAAATTAATTAAGAATGGTATATCATACCTGTTTCTTTAATTATAACATTTGATAATATTAATCAACTATCAAAAATAAGCATTTGTTACAAACTTGAATATAAAATTAATATAATAAAATATTTAACATCTTATGTTGGTTTGATATCAGCTCGAAGTAAATTTGTATGTTGAAAATTTCATATAAAGTTCTATACAACCTATAATGTTTTCGTCTTTCTTAATAAATAACATTTCACTTACAATAATACACATTAAAGCGTGGCAGGGGTCTTCTTATATACATAAAGTATATCAAGTATTATATTATAAAAAATATTATATTTTGTTCTTTTTTATTTAAATAAAATTTTGAATAAAAGGGATAAGTTCACTAAGTAGGCCTACGCAAGGACAGTTAGTAAGTGCGAATTTTTCCAAAATATGCCGTTACTTTTCAGAGAATATTTACAAATGTATACAAAGTGTTGTTCGCCGTAATATTGYTCTTGTATTGAAGTATTTCTTTTGATGCTTTAAGTAATAGTTTTAGAATCGTTAGATTCTTGTTTTTAGTAAAAGGTGAGTATTTTTTATTGCTTTTCTTTGTCATTTTTTTAAGTGTGGCTATAGATGAAAAAACTAAGTGCAACAAAAAGTTAAACACAACGCTTACAGAAACTGCAAGAATGGTTGGTGTTTCCGTAAGCGTTGGTAAAAATAATTGARACTATAATTAGCAAAAAAATATAAAACCTACACCCAAAATGACTGGATGTGAGTCATATGGTCCGACGAAATAAAAATAAACCGTCTGGGAAAAGATGGAGACCCCGAGATCCTTTGACCAGCCGTATTGTTCAACCAACGGTCAAGTTTGGAGGCGGTAATATAATGATATGGGGTGTATGATGATGTAGGGGGTAGGAGAGTGCGTAAGAGTTGGCGGACGAATGGATGCCAACCAATATGTCGATATCCTTCAACAATGCTTGTGCAAGAGTCTGGAGTGTGGGGGAAAGAATGTGTCGGACGTCATCTTTCAGCAAGATAATGATCCGAAACACAATTCTCGCGTAGCTAAAGCTTGGCTTCARAACAACGGTTTGGAGGTACTCAACTCGTCCCCTCAATCGCCAGACCTCAACCCAATCGCAGTATTCTAACTGTGGCCATTTAAATAATTTCAGTGGGCAGGTCAGACTTTAAAAATAACTCAAAAAGACATGTTTTTGTTAAACAGGCGGGTAAAGCTTTTGTCAAGTTCTTTATACAAACTTATCATATAAAATGACATAAGRGTTGAGGTCAAGCGGCCGATTTCTGATGTCCACGGTGAGTGTCACAATCTTGACCAAGGCTAAAAATTGCTGTCAAAATATTTGCGGAGATTTCTGTAGGAAGGTGGTCGAGTCCATGCCCAAACGAGTTGAGGCAGTAAAAGGGGGGTCATATTAAATATTATGTAAACAAATCGTTTATGTCAACCAATTGATCAAATGTGCAGCAGAGACATTTTTTTAAATTCTATAAAATCTAGCAAGTGTTTGGAAAACAAATGTGTTAATTTGATTTTATTACTGTTAATTGTTTTGTATAGATAATAAAATTGGATTGCCATTACAAATAAAAAAGTTGCAAACAAAAACCTTTTTCTGGTACCCAGGTGTGATCAAATAGTTGACATACCGTGGGACATAAAGTCATTCCCCATTTATATCGGATGTATGAGATTAGTTTAATGTATGGTCAAATTCGTAGGACAACTAATAAAGATATACTGTAATTTGATGACAGATACGAAGTGTGTTAGAAAAGCGGAATTTCCCGTTTATAGTAAATATGTTCTTAACCATTCGTCTGCATTATTGTTATCACCTTCAAAATAGTCACCATTCGAAATTATGCACTTCTGCCAGCGCTTCTTTATATCGCCGAAACGTGTCTCTTAGTCATCTTAGCTACTAAAGCGACGGTTCTCTTTATTTCTGGAAATAGGAAAGGATAGCACGTATCCATGTTTGGCGAGTATGAAAGCTGATACGTCGTTATAGTATTGTTTTAAGCCAAGAATTCACGAACAAATTCTTTAAACCATTTCTAAGGAAATCTGCCAAACTTATAAAAACGCGTCGAACCTTAGCGGCCGCTGCAGACAAAATAAGCAATGAACACAGCTGAAAATTATACCATACTTTAGAGGATGTAGTAATAAACAATCTTGACGATTGGGCTCGCCAAATCAGCAAAATTTTAATCCAGAATTGATACTGTAAATTAGTTGGTCTTGTGGATGTGGATAATCCGACCATCGTAACGTCCATAAAGCAAAAATAATCAAACGTCTTAAATTCCCATAACTAAACTCCACAAAAAGATTCAAGACTGCTATTTAATACAACGAAAAGCATTAGGAAGGTGCATCTGTTTATATGTATATCCCCCAAAACATTCAAATCAAAATTTGCAGKGGATAGATCTTTTTGATAACTGTCGAATAATAACCCGAGACAGTTTGAGAACGCTTTATAACGACCGTTGTCAAATTTGGATCAAGAACGTGACATTGCCCATATTTAGGCGAAAACCCATACCACGGGATCTAATCGACCAATTCGGTAAGTATAATTATCCTAACGTTTAAAGTATAGCACTTGAACGAATAGAACCTTTCAGGTGTGCCACCTTGCCATAGTCGGACTTCAAATATTCAATCCGGTACATACCGAATATGTGGACGACCAGTTTCTTTTGCGAACTTTTTGTCGAAAATATCGGTCAATCTGTGACATACATATGTATATATTGCAATTCGGAGAGATTCTCTTTCTTATAATAATATGCCTGTATGTCAAAAATTAATCCAACTGGAAGGAATCAAAGCCAGGGAAATACCTTAAGATGTAAAATGTTAACTATAGGATCGGAATCAAAGGAGCAATTTTATTATATATATAGATATACTGTTTATAACTCATACACTAACCGACATAAAGTTTGTTAGAAAAATGGAAATTGTTATATGTATGGTGCCCAATTGCAATATTACTGCATGTCAGCCGGATGTTCGAAAATCCTCATATATTTTATGAWATGCTTTGCAATTTTCCGATGCCGAATAAAGACACCCRTAAATTCGAAAATCTTTATATTACATATATAAGGGATCACGGAAGTATCGACCCAATTCAACACATTTTTCATACACACAGATAATATTTTCAGGAAAGGATTCTCTCAGAATTTCAATTGTTATCTCATACATTGACCGATATTTTCTCCAATTCAACAATAGACACTGGAGTTCACATATCCGGTATTTGGGGGCAGAAGACTTTTCGTGGAATTTCCGAAATTTTTGGTTAAAAGCTGGCATACTACAAAAGAAGTATAAGGGCAAATGTTTATCCAGTTGTATTAATTACTTCTTGATTTGTACACCGATTTCTCCCATTTTTCACTGTGATAGGAATATGAGAATAATGTGAAGTACTAAATTTAATCGAAATCGATCAATCGGCTTTCGTGGTATGTTTTTTTTATCAGTAACCCGGATTTCAACTTTTCTCGTCATTCTGATTATTTAATTATTATATAAATTATTACAAAACTACTACACTCAGATTGTTAGAGTATGATTAATAAAATTGCTTGAATTCTGATTCTATCATTGACGTTGAGTACTTCGGGTACTTACTTTGCTTTGGTTTTGGCAAGTCGCAAGAGTATGAAATGCGAACTTATCGCTTCCTTACTTGTTTAACGTAAAGCACTACTTGTTGTGTGAAAAGTCAAACTGAGGGTAAGAGAAGTTTTTCAATATTTTTACATGAAATGACCAGTTTTTTTTATTAAAYATTGAATAACTGAGAATGGTCTAAAAAAGTTCTATGAGCTAGCTAAGAGCTATCTAGCTATTATAATTATTCAAAATCTTTTTCACACAAGACAGGCATGAAGTTTAAATTCAATTAACTGCGGCTCATTTTAAGGACGGCCTCTAGCCGATTACTCATATATATAGTATATGTACATACTTACATATATATGTACCTAAACACATAATACTTCTGTCAATTATACTGCACTGAAGGTTATCATTAACGAGTCAACGGCTGGCACATGAAAAGATAAGAATGGTACGAAGCAGCCAATTCGCAGCAGAAGTAGTAAAAGATCACTTTAAAACATTTAATTACGAACTACCAAAAAAAGCGTTGCTCGTGGCGTCGTTTCGATTTTGAAAAATATGCTGACGTAAAAAACAACAGGTTATTGAATTAGCAAAAGATTATTGAAAATATATGCATATTTATTTATTGTTGTACAGTTTTTATTTAGAAGAAAACAAATTATCAACGAATGACAAATTCGAATTATAAATCTTTCCAAATGCGAAAATGTTACGTTTAAGATTATATGACGTTAGTACGTATTAATACGTATATATAAAAAGGCTTATATAATTTGTATACGTATATAAGCTCCAAAGCGATTTTGTTAAATAAAAGCGTACAAAACATGTAACAAAAGACATCACTTTATATCACTGACACTAAACGCTGGGCGACAATAAGAACGTTGAGGAAGATTGTTTTTTTTTATTGGTTGATACCTTATATKTTAGATTAATCATAACATACACAAGTAAAGGGTGATCCATTTGGAGGATCCCTACTATTTTAAAGAAAAAACATAGAAACCTTAAAATTAATGGAGAATGCTTCTTTTCATTCGAAAGAATATTATTTTGCATTTAATTATATTATTAATTAAAATATAATATAGATTATATCTTTCAAATGTTGGCTGGGTCTCAGCTCGCCCATCCAGTGCAGCCCAGTGATAACGGTTGCCATTGACTGTTACGTTCTCAACTGCATTAGTTGGAAGAAATATAAACCGATGATTCCACCGGCCCACAAACAACAGCAAACCGTTGTTACTTCTGGATGAAATGGCAGCTCATGAATCTCTTCAGGCTGCTTTTATCCAAATGCTTCAATTTCGCTTGTTTACATACCTATTGAGCCATAAATGAGCCTCATCGATAAATAAAATTTGGCTCGAAAACGTCGTATCTTCTTGAAAGTTTTCAAGAGCCCATAGAGCGAAGCCACAAAACTTGAGAAGGTCAAGCGGCTTCTGTTCTTGTACAAGCCGTATTTTGAACGCTTACTATTCAAGATATCGACGTAAAATAGACCAAGTCATTCCATACGTCTGTCCGAGTTGCTGCGAACGGCGCCGACTCTGCACGGTCTTCTCAGCTATGGCTGCTATATTTACTTCACTGCGTGCTGAACGTGGTCTGTTCGATCGAATGCTGGGTCTCAAGATGGGTGATGGTGTTGCGAATTTATGCGCAGTAGGCCGATTATGTTCACAAAAAGAATTTTCATAATCAAGTTAAACGTTTTAAAAACGTTGTTCAGACGTAAATCTGCCCATGATGAAATGCCAAACAGTACGTGACATCTTGACAGGACTCATTCATAAACTGTCAAAAACAAGGCTCTCCAGTCATTCTTCCTTTCGGCTGTTTGGCGCYAATTGGAGATATCAATTGTAGYCAGGTCCTTCTCTACCTGGTCCTTTCAACGGAGTGGATCCCTTCCTCTTCCTCTGCTTCCCCTGGCTGACACTCTCAGAACTAGAGGGTTTTCTTTCATTCGGAACCTCGATTGGTATCAAACGGATCGGAGAGGTCCTTCCCGATTCAGAAAGAGCTTTTGACATAGCTGAGAAGGCATCGCGGCCAGCTCTAATAGGTGTGCTATTAGGTAGAAATTATTAATCCGATTCAACCTATTTTTTGACAAGCAGGCTGTTATTAGAAAAGGATGATCTCCAAATTACAATAATATATTCTATAAAAGTTCGCAATTGGAATTTTAATCCACATAGTCGGTGTCTGGTGTCTTAATGTGGTGCTTAGTTGTAACACTTGATATAGTTTCATTTGATGGAGCGTGGTAGTGGTCGAATTACGCTCATCTTACGCCCTTTTCACCGAGGAACACGTGTGCCAAGTTCCTTCAAGATATTTTAATTTTACTCAAGTTATTGTTTAGACAGTCGGACGACGGAGATACAGACAAGCACCCGGTTTTCAAACCGTCACTTTATATACAGGGTGGCTGATGAAAGCCGCTACCAAAATAAAATTAAATAAYTTTTTTTCTTTTTAATGAATCTGGTTAATTTTTTTTTATTTTGCAGATTGACTTTTACATTTAACAAAAATGGATAACTGGGACACTGAAACAAGAATTTGGATTGTTCGCCGCTATCAAGCACTGAGTCCGTAGTTTCGGTTCAAAGAGAGTGCATATATATGTATATACCTATAAAGTAATACCACTTTTCGTTGTGATTTTATAACTTAAGAACGGGCTCACCTATCCAAACACAATCTTAAGGTTTTATTCAGACTATTTTTTAGGTGGTTAATTCAATAAATGTTAATGGAGATTTTTGCGTCAAATTGAAATTTTTTAAGACACGGATTGTGCTGCCAAATTGTTATGATATTGTGTCTTTCATGCAGTCATTGCCTTGCTTTGCAGTCATTGGACATGCTTTGATTAAAGCAAATTGTCGGCGATAATTATTGCTTGTGCTTTTAAACATACATACATATATAATACAAACGGTGAGTCTTAAATTGTTCAAATGTTTACTATGTCTTTTAGCGAATCGTCAGTGTTTCATGTCGTTAACAGGCTTTATTTCAATTAAATTGTCAAACAACGGTAAGTTTTGACCAGTTGAAGGGAAATACGTGTATGCATGTGTGTTTCTTTATTTGAAAAAACATATTGTGTGCAGAAAAATTGTTTATTCTTTTGTTGGAGGATGGAGTCATGTGTAGAAGTTCACGCAAGTGTGGAAAGTTTTCTGAGGGCAACTTACTTGGCAGTGCGCAGAAAAAATTATTTTACATATACTTACACTCAAAACAGACAGCTGAACGATTTTTACTCCACTTGCACTACTGCTCTCTGAGAGAACTCGATATAAAGGAACTAAAGGAGGAGTGCCGTGTCGCAGTGGAGAGAAAACCGGAATTGTTTTTGCGGCGATCTAGCCCCGTTTGGATCCGTGTACAATTGTACAATTGAAATTGACATAGAATCCTTTCCTGATAAGAGTAACTCTGTGTATCACAAATGGGTTGAATCGGGTAAATATCTCCCTGACCCCCACATAATACCATATAACGATTTCTGATTTTCCAGATGACTTTATGCCGCGTGTGAGCTATCTCAATGAACATGCGTGTTATACGATTATATACTGATAATTGTGCCGAAATAGATACAATTTCGCAAACTTGATCTTGCCCCCATGATATTAGAACTTTCGAATATCACGCTGATTTTACTCCATAAGATTGGTGTTTGTATGTGAGCTAACCTCATGCACCCGAACTTAGCCCCTCCATACTTGTATACTATAATTTTAATTTTCTTATATTAATAACCAATTTCTAAAGATATATTCTCCTACCTGATATAAGTATCTTACTGCATTACACATGCTTCGTAGGACTATTGTTGCAATAAATCCACCATAATTCTAAGTCCAACCCCAAATTTTAGTTGCTCTCCTATACAAACTTTTTCCCCAACTCGTTTTAATTGGCACCCCTGGGTTCTCTCTATTATACCTAGTAGGATCAAATGTTATTCTTTCATAGTAATAGTCTCTATTCAAAAAATTACCGTTCGCGTTGCTCAAAACAATAACAAATAAATGAATTGTCAATAAAAACGCATCGAAAACACATGATGTTTTCAATGTCGGTCCGAACAAGCTTTAAACACATTTTTCTCGAAATTACTTTTTTTTTGATGCAGTTGCTTATCTCAAGTTGTAACCAAAAATAATTAAACTTAGTTTCTTGCTACATTTTAGTTCGCGTAAGCTAAAAATATTTTCAAATAATTGATATATTTGTATATGTGATATTAACTCGGCCGAAGGCGCTAAATTTAATGCCTTGACCTAATGTGGAKAACCTCAAACAGAGGATCGGAATCCATTTTATTAGGGATATAAGAATAGAGCATAGACCAATTCAATGATAAACCACATAATTGTTAAGAAAACTTCTCCATTTAGTTTCATAAAATTATTACATTTTAATTTACTTGAATTTAATAAGGTGGAAAAACGGAAATCTTTTTGGGGCATCTGTTTTGAGACAGAGAAAGGGTTGGGCTGATTGCATWAATTTGGACATTGACCAGGTATACTTGAAAACGTRTTTTCAAGGAATTTTTATATATTCATCTCACACACTGACCGACATATTCGGCATAAGGTTTGTTAGAAAAAGGAAAATCATTGTATGTAGTATACGGCAGTTGGACGATTATAGATTATTTTGTCTTTTTCTGTCAAATCCACATGTTATTAATATGCCACATACTAATAAAATGTTGTTTTAAGTCTGCTGTTAGGTTAAGACCATTTGGTAAAACTTTTTTTTTTTTTTTGGTTTCTTTATAACTTTGGAACGGTGATATATACTGTCTAAATTTTTCAGCTCAGGTGGTCTTTTTATAAAACAATATTATGTGCGAAAATTTAATTTTCTGACTTAAAACTGGACTAAGATAAATTGAAAACTACGTATCTTAGGTTAAGGGACCATTTGGTCCATAGTATATTTTCTTTGATTTTCTTTACATTAATTTTCCAAAAATAAGTATTTATTAGTTTGTTCGATATTTTTTGGCACTACATGATAAGCAAAATGTTTTTCGGTTGGTTTTGCAAATAAACGCACTACAAATGGAGCATTTTACATCAGACGTAGACTAGCAGCAACTACAAATTCCTCGCTTTCGATCTCCTGAACTAGAAGCATTTTTAGAGCAGGCCACTTGTGCTGTGGAAGGTGTTCGTATTTCTCTCAATAACTGCGCTGAAAATTGTTGTTGAGGTAATTTAGTGCRTTTCATCATATGTGGCTYAGCCAAAGAAAGTGCAAGTTGCCGCAAAAAAATTTGGTCTCCTCCGATTCCGATCAGCTGGAGCCCACGAAACATCGATTTCGGAAAAAATTATGTACGCATTCAAAGCGAATATATCTAATATATTTGCAAATATAATGTTTGGCCATCGATTTGTTTCGTCGTATAGGAGCCAATCATTTGATCAGCAGTATCAACGCCACCTAAAAATATGAAACATAAAAAATTATTGGCAGGCAAAAAACTATTTGTAGTAAACCTTTTGTTGAATTGTAATTAGAAACAATCTCTGGTTTTTTCTTCGGCCCACTCTCATCAACTTTATCTTTCTTGTGCATTGTACTAATCAATATAGTTGCTTTGTTTTTGTGACTGATGTATGATACTAATGTCGCAATGTCATTGAAGGCAAATGTAGTTTTGTACAATGGAAGACTCTTCACAGTCAGCAATTTCGGAGGAATGAAAGTTTTATTTTTGCGAACCGTTCCCACATATGTAAGTTTTCTCTCATGAAGTTTTTTTACCAACTCAAATGTGGAAAAAAAATTGTCAGCTGTTATATTTTGGCCTTTCAAACCGTCTGTCAAGTCCAATGCAAAGCGTTCTCCTTGGTTCTTTTCGGGCTTAGCATTTCTAGGTTTACCAAGGCATGTTTGTATTTTCCATACGTTGCCGGACTTTGAGTCCACGGATAACCAAAACTTCAAACCATATTTTGCTGGTTTTGATGGCATAAACTGTCGAAAAGAACATCGCCCCCTGAATGCAACAAGTTGCTCATCAACCGTGACATTTTCATGGCAGTAGTAGAACATTGGAAGAAGTTGTTGCCAACGGTCCCACAAGTCACGAATAGGAGCAAATTTATCGCTACTACGCGTTTGTTGTCGACTCAAAAGATCATAGAAACGAAGCGCACTAGTAATCTTGTGGAATTGATTTTCAGACATAATTGATCGGAAAATTGGGCGACCAAATTTTGAATCAAATAAACCATGAACATCTTCATTTTTGCCGCTGTCATTGAGTAAGTTTATATTAGTAAAATATTTTACAGAAATAAGAAAAACAAGAATGTACTCACCGACATACGCCTACAAGAATAAGCACAGCTATATATGCGCGAGTGGAAACGGTATTACCACGATATGAGTTTAAGAAAACAATTTTATTTCTACGCCGAAATGCGTGTCTTTATTGATATTCTTAAGAACTAGTTTTAATATAAGATCTTACAGCTATTTATACTAGTGAAATGCGGCTGCTGTTATCTGCTTGAAACTTCTTTGTTGTAATTCAATATCCGTTATCTTGCTATCACTTGTTTGTTATACAAGTAGAAAGATGCGGAGGTGGTTATCGCAGTGGATTATTCCATTGCCAGATGTTTGTCGTTTAAATGTTGAGAACGCATTTCTAGATAATGCATGTTTGGTTGTTATTGTAATAATAGTCCATTTCTATTGTTCGACTGATAGTGCATGTCAATCATGTCATCAATTCGAGATGTGTATTAAAAGATAAGATGTATGTGAGTGTGTGACCCGGAGCGAGGCTATGTCATTAACTCGCGCAATATGTCATCATCAATATCGCCCCATTTGTCATCGRACTTGACTATGCCGTACTTATTAGTATTTCCTATCACAATTTTTTCTATCTGGACACTGCAAATCGATTTGGTCCTGGTTGTGTTGAGATAATATTCTCAACCGCAGATCCAATATGCTGTGGTAATGGTGTGGCACTCCATACCATCTTGTTTTTAGCAATAAATAAGGAATCAACAGAGCCACTTGGAGTTAAGAGGGGTTCCGGTTCACTATCTGTTTCAGACTCATTTGTTTCATAATTCTCCGAATTATAATCAATACCGCAATCTGAGATATCCGATTCCTTTCTGCATAGAGCATTTCTCGTATCTCGTCTTCATTCACGTGCGCCATTTCATAAGTAAACACGTCCGAACTCTCGAAATCAACACACAAACTGAACAAATTCGCATAAACATTCGTGATTCTCTACCACAAAAAGCCAAAAGTGGGAATCCCGCAATTATTTTTTGCACTAGCTATGTTGAGTAAAGAAAAATGCAAAACGGGGGAACCCCTCGCCTAGTTTTTATTTTACCAGAGTTGAGTAAATAATAAAATAATAATATTTAGCAAGTATTGAACCCAACTAAATATAAAGACTAAGATTAAATTGTTATTTTGTATGAAAACTGCATTGCGGACGAAATGGTCCTCTAACCTAAGATTCGTAAGTTTTTTTAAACCTAACAGCAGGGTTAAGTAAAAATTGTACTAACGTCATGAAATGTTCTAAATCGGGTGGACGGTACTGCCGCCTATAAAACGCCATTCAATCCAATCCGCAAATTAAGATATAAAACTGTAAAATAATACAACAAAACCGCATTAATCCCATTTGTGAACGAAAAAAGGTTAGCTAAAAGGAGTCCGACTATTACAACTTATTCAATCAGTGAGGATCTTATTATCTTTTAACTGAATTTGTATCTTGGTTTTCATTTTACAAACAATTAATTGACCAAATTGTATAATATGAATATATGTATATACAATTACATATACACATACACAAATAAACTTACCGCAATTTTGATTCATTCTCAAAATGTTTCATGAAACTTTCACTGGCCGTATGGTGATCGACTATTGTGATGTTGTGACTCTGATAGGAATGCAGCACGGCTATATTTGCCTCAACAACAGCTTTATCTTTCCACAATGAGGTTGGTGTGCGGGTATCCAAATTCATTTTCAACGCAATGGTCTGGAATATAAAATGTACAAACGATGTATAAACGGGAGAATATAATGACGATTCTGATTTTGATTTGATTATTTTCGATTCGTTGCATTTTTATTACATTTGCATGTTAAAAGAAAACAAGGTACATAAGATACTTGGAATATTCGATTTAAAAAAAATTGTAACGGACAATAATGAACGAAGATGGGAAAGATTATTTAGCACAGTGTAAATTGGTAGCGAAAATTGATAATATTCGATTGACTGTCGGTCTGTCTATAAGCATGTACAAGCGAAAACTTGAATATAAATTAAGATATTTAGTTAAGCTGAAACATATAAAAGGGAAATAAGTAAGCTACAAATTAAGATACAAAACCTTTGTTTAGTAGAATGTATGACATTCAGCATTGCCCCGAAAATGGACAAATCGTACCTTTATCACTTGAACAAAGCAGAGCAGTAAATTCTTAGTAGTACACAAGTAGTTTTTTGCCAGTTATCTTTTAAGAAATCTGAAGTCTGATAACTTAATTGATGTTTGCTTTTTGTACTATAAACTCAAAAAATCGGTTGGAGTTTACAAATTTGTTGTATGCAAAAGTACACATGACCCTCAACCCTCTTTGGATGCCGAGAAACACGTATACTAACTAAAAGATGTTAACTCGGCACGTCAGTATTGTTTGTATATATACTATATATCTACATATGTACAGTGCCAAACATAAGTTTTGGCACAGCAACCATTTTGCAATTTACGGTTATTTGAAAAGCAGACTAAAATGTTATTTAGTGTAAACACATTTTCCCACAAATGCTCAATTATGTTGAGGTCTGGAGATTTTTGTGGATGGGGCAAGACGTGTGCGGAACTATAAGTTAACTACAATCTTACAAAATGGTCCGAATGATTCGGGTCATTGGCTTGCCGAAAAGTGACTGAAATTGGTAAATTAAGTTATTCGGCACTTTTTTGAAATGTTTCTTCAAAATATTTAAATAAACCCTTTTGTCCATAATTTCTCCTATGCATACTAGGTCATCCACACCTGCAGCAGCCTTGCATCTCCACATCACCATAGCCGTATTTCACTGGAGCAAGATTTTGTTTTCAAAATTCAGTGTTGGACTTTCTCCACACTGAAGTACGACCATCACTCCGAAAGATATTGTACTTACACTCATCTGAAAAAAGGACACGGTCCCAGAATGTATAATATTTGGTTTTTTAATATACTCGTTTGTGCAGCTTTTTTCGGGCAACACGCGAATTATAGCCAGCCGCACATAGTACTCTTCCAACGGCCATAGCATGAATATCCATTCCAAATTAATTTTTCTCTGCGTAGATGATATTTTCGGATCTATTTTGAATTTTCGAACAATGTGCGGCTTTTCGCGATCGCTTAAAACCCGAGGATGACCAGCACGCTCAGTACTTTTTAAATATGATGCTCCTTTAAACCGCGTTATGATATTGCGAATTGTAAACCTGCTCCTGTCCATCATTTCACCTATTTCAGGACAAAACTTGGCTTGGTTGTGCAGATTTAAAACAATTTGTTCTTCAGATATACGGGTTTCTTGTTTTAAAGGCATTTTTATAAGTAAATGTTGTTTTTCACGTCATTGAACACAAAAATGAGTTTAACAATGCTAAAATTATTCACAATTTGAATAACTGTTAATAAATGAAACGAAAAGTGTTAAATTTTTGGAAAAAGGTAGCCAGATTGAATAATATTTAATTAAGAAATCGCCAATACTGTTGTGTAGTAGAATTTGATGTTTTTTATAAATGTCAATAAGAAAGTGAAATTAAAAATGAATTATTATAAAAAACTTAGCATAAGTGGTAGTTAATTAATGTATTTAACAAGGAAAAATATGTTTATACKTTTAAAATAGCCGTAAAACACAAAATAGTAACCAAAACTAATGATCGAAGAGGCTAATTTAATATATGAAGATAATTATTAACCGATATATACAATGTAATGCCAACCAAAAGCTTATAAACATTATGTTAGGTATATGGGAGATAGAGGTAGTATTGACCCGGTTGTATATATTTTTGGCATTGCTTCATATTACTAACAGTATAATTCAATTTTTGACTTACAGGCATATTGTTATCGGAAAACTATTATTTCCAAATTTCTATATTATATCTAACAGATTGGTCGAAATTTTCAATAAAAAGTTCATAATATGAATAGGGATCCTGGGGCTTTTAAAGGTTTTGGTTGATATGAACAATTTTTGGTCATAAACTAGCACACTTCAAATGCCCTATGCAAAATTCACCGATCATGTACGCGTGGTCAGCAATTCAGAGCGCTACATAATATCATCGATACAAAAGCAACCACCGGGCACATTCATCAAGATCATCTCTAGCTACTTCATATGGACACCGTCTCGTTGATCATGTAGTGCTTTTATTTATATTATATATTTTTATTATACTTTCCATATTTAATGGTAAACAGATATAATTACCTGATCAATTAAAATCATTTTAAATTTAAAGTACATTTGTATTCTTTGCTAATAAAGTGAAGGTGAGTGAATTATTGAAAATGACAACTAGTGGGTATATGTGCATTTAAACAGTTATATTATATATAAGGGATTAGGCGAAGTACTGATCGGATTCAGCCTATTTTTATACTCTAGCAACAAAGTTGCTAAGGAGAGTATTATACTTTTGTTCACATAGCGGTTGTTTGTAAGTCCTAAAACTAAAAGGGTTATATATGCATTAATATCATATGATACAAAGTAATATAATATGAGACCACTAAATCGCTGAGAGTGCGATACGTGTAGTGGCAATCTGTGGGAAGCGCAGTGTCAGCAGTTTCATACCCGTTGCAGCGGCAAACATAGATCTAGAGTTAAGTATAATTAATTGTAAATTTTAGTTCTTTAGTGAAACTCAATAAAGGAACATAGCGCCCAAGCAGCGACCAGCGCGTACGAAAGTGACAATAGCCTGAAAATCAAAAAGTAAGGCTACGCGAGTGGCGATGGTAGGGATTGTGAAAGTGTAAAAAGCGAAAAACAACAAACATACTGGGTCAACGAGCGGCCCATCGTACAACGTGGGATCTAGACTAGAAACGTCGAGGGACACCARTACCGATATAGGAAAAAGGACAACCCCGAAGCGATCAAAAACACCCCACGGAAAGCTGGGAATTATTAATGTAAGCCAAAATATTATAAGAAGATTACAATATTGTAAAGAAAAAAGTGCTCGTACAAAGACATTTTTTTAAATTAATTAAACTAAGAGAAAAAATTTGAGATAATGCCAAACACAGCCGAGGAATTAGTAGAACAGTTAAACCAAATGAGGATAGRYTATGGGCAAACCACCCATCCCTCAAATCCTTCCACCCATCCTTTAAACCCTCCCACCCCTAAYCCAACTCTAATAACGACAATAGTTCGAGAAGTACTCGAACGAATGAATTTACAAACTGTAACTGACTTCACTGAACCCGAACACAGCGTAACACTGATTGCGTATTATATAAATGAATTAGACAAGATTCCGGACATGGTCAAATGTCTTAGAGAATTTTCAGGACGAAAAGGAGAATTTAACTCCTGGAGGAAGAGCGTAGACAGAATCTTTAAAGCTTATGAGGGAGTCAAAAATACCCCAAAGTATTTTGCGATAATCCATACGATTAGGCACAAAATAATTGGCGATGCCGACACCGCATTGGAATCGTACAATACTCCACTTGATTGGGGTCAAATTCGAAAATACCTTATGATAAATTATTCGGATAAAAGGGACATGGGTACCCTCGAATATCAGATGACCACTCTGGTGCAACCCCATGACGACTTTCCGACCTTTTACCAAAAAGTTTATCAACATCTTTCACTTATATTAGACAAAATTTCATGTCTTGAACTAAGTAACGAGTCCATACGGACTATGACCAACTCATATAGGGACAAAGCTCTTGACACATTTATTAGAGGACTAAATGGCGATTTATCTCGTCTACTCAGCGTGGGAGAACCGACAACCTTACCCCAAGCACTATATTTATGTCAAAAACTTGACAACATGACATATAGAACAAATGCCAACTATACACACAAAGCAAATATTCAATCACCACCACGACATCCCCGAAATAACAATTTTAATAACTATAATAACAATAGAGTTTTTTTTACCCCGAATTAACATATTCCCACTAACCCAGACGAAATTTCGACCAACATCCATTCGATCGTCAATCAAACCGATATTGCCCAAACTCTCCCAACTATATGCAAAATAACCAAGGATTCATACCGAGGTTCAACAATTACCCGAACAACTACCATATTACTAGATAAAATACCTCCTTTAATAATAGACCAAATTTACCACCTAAACCACCGACCCCAATGGAAGTCGAACAATCAATACGATCAAGACAAATCAATTATCAGAATAGGCCCAATACATTCCAGGACAATCGAACCACCCAAACGTCCGATTTCCGCACAACAGTCTCATCCTCCAAGCAGAATACAAAGAAATTTTTTTACTAACGTGGTAGAATTAGACCCGAAGGGTATATACGGTAACAATCTCTACGATAGCAATTTCGATAATGCAAGTAAAAACAAACCTGATATTATTAGTTTTTTAGATTAGCGCCGTCTTCGCTGCCTTATTATGAATTTAGAACAAGGCGCGGAGACACAATAGATTTTTTTATTGATACCGGATCCAATAAGAACTACATTCAATCCACTAGAATTAGGAATCCCATTCCGAATGAAAACGTTATATAACGTTAAAACAACGAATATCCCACGAAGTGAATAGTGTGGCAACCAATATTCCACATCTCGCTTTGGAACAACAAAACAAAATTAAGAATATTATCGATAAATGTCCAAACCTTTTTTCCGATCCCGATGAAAAACTTACCTGCACCACCACACCACCCTGGTAAAAGATGAAATCCGGACAACTACCGAAACCCCCTTCTACTCTAAGCCATACCCGTACCCCATGGCACTAAAATACGAAATCGAACGCCAAATAGAAGAACTCTTAGATAACGGAATAATAAGGATATCGAAATCTCCGTATAACTCCCCAATTTGGATAGTTAACAAAAAGTCAGATGCCTCTGGCGAAAAAAAATACCGAATGGTCGTAGATTATTGTAAACTCAATTCAGTTACGATCCCTGATAAATACCCAAATCTGGGAAACAATAAACTATTTACTGTTATCGATTTAAAAAGTGGATTCCATCAGATTCCACTCCGCGAGTCAGAAAGTGGAAAATATGAATTCCTCCGCTTACCTTTCGGTCCAAAGAATGCTCCAGCCACATTTCAAAGAGCCCTAGACGATATCCTTCGTCAACACATAGGAGTAAGATGCTATGTTTACATCGATKATGTAATAATATTTGGCAAAAACGAAGAAGAACATTTTAAAAATATAGAATTAGTATTTCAAACCTTAGAAAATGCTAACATGAAAATCCAATTAGACAAATGTACATTTGCTAAAGAAGAAGTAGAACTTTTAGGATATGTAATTAGTTCAAATGGGATAAAAACCAACCCCGAAAAAGTAGAAGCGGTAGCTAAATTCCCAGTTCCACAAACTCTCAAAGAATTAAGATCCTTCCTAGGTATGTCAGGTTATTACCGACGATTTATCCAGGATTACGCAAAAGTAGCCAAACCATTAACAGCACTGTTAAGGGGAGAAGCCGGTCATGTCTCCAAAAGGAACTCGAAAAAAAATAGAAATAGAATTAGACAACGAGGACTTAGAAGCATTTAATAAAATAAAAAATACTTTAGTATCCAAGGATATAGTTTTAGCGCATCCAWATTTAGACAAAGATTTGAACTAACGACCGACGCCTCAGATTTCGCATTAGGTGCCGTCCTATCGCAAGACGGTAGACCAATTACTTTCATATCGAGAACTCTTCGAGTAAGGTCGATGAACATTATGCCACCAATGGGAAAGAAATGCTTGGTATAATATGGTCACTTAATTCACTTAGAAATTACCTCTACGGTTCAAACAAAGTTAAAATTATCACCGATAATCAACCTCTTACCTATGCCTTAAGCCATAAGAACACTAATAGTAAAATGAAGCGATGGAAAGTCATTTTAGAGGAATATAACTACGAACTAACTTACAAACCTGGTAAACCAAATGTAGTTGCAGACGCCCTTTCAAGGATACCAATACAAATAAACTCACTCCCACCTACGATTCATAGCGATGAAAGCTCAAGTCATAATCTAATCCCTTATACAGAAGTCCCAATTAATGTTTTCAAAAACCAAATTTTTTTCAAGTTGGACGAAGTATCTCCATATCAATTTAAAGTAATTTTTCCAACAGTTCAAAGACGTACAATTACAGAACCGGAGTAAAACGAACAGTTATTGATTTCTTACACGAAACGATACCTTAACCCATCTGTTATAAATGGAATTCATACAGAAGAAAGTRTGGTGCAAAATATCTATCCTACTCATTTTAGTAACATTAAAAGCCGATATACCCAAAAACTAGTTTAAAAGATATTAATAATGAACAAGAACAGGAGAACGTCATATTAAAAGAACATCTAAGAGCACATAGGAATGCCACTGAAAATAAAGCACAAATTCTCGAAACAAAATATTTTCCCGGTATGCTAAATAAAATAAAACGAATAATAGCCAAATGCACCGTCTGTAAAGAAAATAAGTACGAGAGACATCCTAACCAACCGAAAATTGCGGAAATTCCATTACCAACATATCCAGGACACACAGTTCATACCGATATATTTTTAACAGAGGGAAAAATAGTTATGGCAGCTCTAGATAAATTTACAAAATACGCAGTAACAAAAAGCCTGAATAGCAGAGCAATAGAAGACGTCAGAAAACCCTTAAGAGATATTATATCTTTCCTCCTTAAAATTTATGATGAAAGACGAATTAGGAATAGAAGTTTACACTACTCCTCCATACAAAAGACAAGCTAACGGACAAATGGAAAGGTTCAAATCTACATTAATCGAAATAATGCGCTGCATAAAGAAAACGGTGGGCACAGAAATTTTGAAGAACTTTTAGAAAGAGCAGTATCTGAGTATAATAATTCAGTTCATTCCACTACACTTAAAAGACCAGTGGCCCTATTTTTCTATAGAAATGTCACGTTTACCCCCGAGGACATAGAAAGAACTAGACAAAATAAGGAAGGGCTAAGTTCCGGTGTCACGGAACATTTTATACTCTCGCATAAAATACCGTATTTGTGTAAAGTTTTATTCCGCTATCATCA
>NW_017535520.1:169448-173620 GCF_001853355.1 Bactrocera latifrons | reverse complement strand
GACGGACAGACAGACATCCGGATTTCAACTCTACTCGTCACCCTGATCATTTTGGTATATATAACTCTATATCTGACTCTTTTAGTTTTAGGACTTACAAACAACCGTTTTGTGAACAAAACTATAAAACTCTCTTTAGCAACATTGTTGCGAGAGTATAAAAATCTTTAACTTAATTTACCAAAGTAACCTTTTGCACCTTGTGTAATCATTTATTTACTTCGATAGTTAGTTTTTTAATATTATTTTATTCTAGAGTATTTTATAATAAAATATAAAATCTTTTAGTAATAAGTCAGGCCGATAGTCTTAGTTACTAGTTGCCTTACTAAATATAATGTAATTATTTATAATCCKATTTCATAAAAATAAATAAATAAAAAAAGATCAATAAATTACCTGGGTAGCGTATGGAAATGGATTTCAAATAAAATAAATAATGTCTTACAAAATAACAATAATCAGGTATTAATTAACAAACTTACAATAGGCAAAATTTGTGAGATAACAAATATTACAAATAATATAATGAAAATCATGCAAAATGAAAAAAGCTTAGGAATTGAAGCATTTTTAGAGTTAAAATACAAATAATAATTAAGGAAGAAATAAATATTGCGAAAGAAGTAATAGACAATGACAATATTCCATATGTTAATTTAGATGAAGCACTCGAATTTTCCGAAGTAAAAATTGCAACTAATGGCAAAATTATAATTTATATTGTTAGCCTCCCAACCGTAGATAACCAAAATTGTAAAACTTTAGATATTAGAGCAGTAAAAAATAACGGGAGAATCAATAAAATCAATTTCAATACAGTTTTAAACTGCGCAAAAGTAATTTATGGAATAGAAAATTATTKTAAAAAATACAAATATGCTTAAGCAATAATGTAGTAGATTTAAGTAATGATACTTGTATAAATAACCTTTTAGAAAGTCGTTTGCCAAACTGCACGAAGGTCAACAACAGGCATATCCCAACTATAGAGGAAATGAGACCTGGAATAATACTACTAAATAAATAAAACGGAGAAATTTCAATAAATAGAGAAACTACATTTTTAAACGGGACCTTCATCATTTTGTACACGTAACCATTGTTGTCAACGGAAAAAAGTTCTATAATCCGCACCACTCAACTTAGGAGAATTCCTCTCGCTAGAGATGCTGAAACAGCTTAACTTCAACAATACAAAAGAAGTAAGTCTGTTAGAAGCAGAAAACAGAGTCAAATACGGAACCAGAATCACTCTAATCGTCTTTTTAATGTCATCGCATTAATTTTCGGGAAGAATCTTTTGATCGAACAAAAAGAAGATTAACCAAATAAACTGTGACAACAGGCAATAGATGGACTCAACCAAATTTTCAATACACCTAAAGATTCAAACGAGGACGTTTGAATTTCAAGAGGGACTAGTTAGCACCGCATACATTCAAACAGTATCATATGATGCATTAATATCATATGATACAAAGTAATATAATATGACACCACTAGCACAGCGTCAGCGAAGTGCCAACCTGTGGGAAGCGCAGTGTCAGCAGCTTCATACCCGTTACAGCGGCAAACATAGGCCTAGAGTTAAGTATAATTAATTGTAAATTTTAGTTCTTCAGTGAAACTCAATAAAGGAGCATAGCTCCAAGAAAATATTTTTTTTTAATAAAACTAACAATACGTGTTTTAACTTATATACCAAAGTGATCAGGCTGACGAATAGAGTTGAAAATCCGATGTCTGTCTGTCCGTCCGTCCGTGCAAGCTGTAACTTGAGTAAAAATTGAGATATCATGATGAAACTCCGTACACGTATTTTTTGGCTCCATAAGAAGGTTAAGTTGAAAGATGGGCAAAATCGGCCCACTGCCACGCCCACAAAATGGTGAAAACCGAAAACCTATAAAGCGTCATAACTAAGCCATAAATAAAGATATTAAAGAGAAATTTGGCACAAAGGATCGCATTATGGATGGACATATCTGAAAGCAATTTTTTCGAAAACTGCTATAGCTATGTCAACCAAACTCTATAGAGTCGTTTCCTTCAGGCATCTCCATGTACAGTTCAAAAATGGAAGAAATCGGATAATAACCACTCCCACCTCCCATACAAAGGTTATGATGAAAATCACTAAAAGTGCCTAACAAAAAACGTCAGAAACACTAAATTTTACGGAAGAAATGGCAGAAGGGAGCTGAACGCAGGGTTTTTTAAAAATTGAAAATGGGCGTGGCGTCGCCCACTTATGGACCAAAAACCATATCTCAGGAAATACTCGACCGATTTCAATGAAATTTTTTATATAATATTTTCTTAGCATCCTGATGACATGTACGAAATATGGGTTAAATCGGTTCACAACCACGCCTTCTTCCAATATAACGCTATTTTGAATTCCATCTGATGCCTTCTCTGTATAATATATCCATTAGGAATCCATGACGATAGCGGAATAAAACTTTACACAAATGCGGTATTTAAGCTGAGGTATCAGTTGTGGAAAAATTGTCGTGATCGGACTATAACTTTTCAAGGTCCCTGATATCGAACACGAAGAACTTTTGCCTTTTTTTAGATTATATCAAACTATGTTTGGTTGGCCTATTACCCAATTTTAACACCTGCTTCTATAAAACCCTCTCCTGCCTGGATGCTAAATTTAAGTGTCGAAAAAATTAAATTTTTGAAATATTTTCCTACCACATGCATCGGCCAATATGTTAGTTATCTCAATGAACATAAGTGAGAGTGTCTTATTTCTAACATGACTATAATGGATAAATTCGGGCGAAAAGTTTAGGAATATGAAAACTTTACCTATTCCCCATGTCACAAATATCATGATTTTTGTATACCCACTAGAAAAATTTCCCTGTCTTTATTCCTAGTAAACTGCAAGAGTATGAGATATTCTGTTTCTTCCGAACTTTAACCTTCCTTACTTACTAGTAACCCATAATAATTTTCCTTCTAATAATGTTATATTTTTTTAAAATTAAGCATAAAACACCTAATTAGGGGGTGCCATATAAATACCTTGCGCAACAATAATTCTTCAAGAGAACTGTTGGAAACTCTTACTACCCAGCACCTTTCCCTTGCAAAAAAGATAGCGGAGTTCAAAAAAACAACATTTAATGGTATTAAATTTAATAAACGACCTTGGGACAGATTAATTCATGTTGTTTAAACGTGTGTATAGGTTTCAACAAATATCAAGTGACAATTTAGAGACGGCAAAATATGTCTTCCAAAAATATCGATTAAACTAGATCACCGATTATAATGAATGGTTTTCAAGTATTTTTCAGCGAAAACTGGTTTTCAATGTGTTTTCGTTGGACAGATTTTACATGGACGAAAACACAAGTTTTTGCGCGAAAACCAGTTTTTACCACGAAAATATRTTTTCATTGTCGGACCGAACATTTTCAATCCTAACTGATGACTTACTAATATATAAACATTTACATAATAACCTATCAATATAATAGGTAATATCTTTAATATTCACCTCTAACATATTTCGACGATTTACGTCACACAAATTCCGACAACCAATTTCCGTTGACATGTACCAACCGCTGAATGTAGTCGCTGTGAACTGAAGACCGCCCACATCAAAGAGCATCGACGAAACTGCCGGTACAGCATACCAACGGAGTCCCAATTCTGTAAACCACTCAAACCTGTAAGAAAAACGGTACAATTATTTAAAAGTTACTTAATCAATAAGATAACCCAACAATGTGATGCAGTTCGATTTTCAGTGAGCAATTCTGTTTCAATTAAAAAATTAACACATGCATGCATTTATTATAGGTGATACATATAAAAATCCACGTGAAATTTTGAACTTCAAAATTTTTAAATTTTTATATTAATGAAACTTGGTGCAGGTAATGCATCGGTATAAAGTGCGATAACTAACATAAGTTCCAAACTAAGAGCGAGTTCAATATTGTTTAAAGGTGGTCTTGACTCCCCCCATTAATAGATTTAATGAAGAAATCTATCAAGCAGCTATGGTAAATCCTGAAAAGAAGTTTCTTTATCATCTTTTTGTAATAATAATAATAATACCCAACGATTACCCTCCTCCCGCCCAACCGACGCGCGGGGCGCAATCCACGAACGAGCGGAATTAGCCGAGTCATAAAAGG
>NW_017535520.1:142348-167198 GCF_001853355.1 Bactrocera latifrons | reverse complement strand
CATTGAAGCGTTATCAACATAGACTAGATCTAAGAACTTACCAAACTCGTTCGAGATTAAATTAATTTGGTTAAGACCAAACTCCGACATTTTATCTAAGAACTCGTTAAAACATAAGCGAGTACTAATAGGAATGGTGTAGTCATCAATAGATTTCCATGATATGGACGGTAAATTGAAATTCCCCAAAACAATCATGGAATGAGTATTATTGGCCATTGAGAAAACATTATTTATTAATGAAGCATGCTGTATATATACAGATATGTCCGAGTGAGGYGGATAAGACAAAGTTAAGTAGATATAGCCACTATTAGCGCAAATACAAATGCACCTAAATTCTATGAGAATATCGAAAATCGATAAAATCAGATGATAACAACGAAACTATATAATTTTGTACTTGCAACTCGAAATATTTTTATTTCCGGAGTGTCACTTATTGCGGAAATAACTTAAAAAGTAATAAACTTTTAACTTTTGGAATTAATCTGTGGATCCGCGCCTGGGGCTACCTCTGAGCTAAAAACCTAAAAAAGTCTTAAAACGGCACAGCCCACAACTGTCTGAAGACGCATATCTTGGGACCTGCTTTACCGATCTCAGCCTAAGTGCTTTGGTAAGAATGTTAACATTATTGTATCGAAACCACTTCTAATTCCCATATAACAAAATTTTAAATTCCACCTGATTATTTCACTTCCGGTAAACAAATGAAGCACCAATGAGTATATCTTTACACAAATTGTATCTTTAAGGTATGTCATCTCAAGTCAACAAGTCACAATCGAGCCATAACTGGTCCCCAATATTTTGTTGGGGCTCTGTACCTGTCTGTGAAGRAGCGTAGACTATCACATGTTACACCTAAAATTTTTAGGTTATTGACAGAGGGAATCTTGAGGCCATCGAGTTCTATACTCCTTCGTCCAGTTCGTGAATATGGTCGTATGTATTTGGTGAGGGAGAGTGTCAGCTTCAGTGCAGAGAAGAAGCGGGGGAGCAGGTCGGAGAGATAGCTCTTTATATTTGAACACATGCCATCGGTTCCATTGCTCGACGTTAATATCGTGCAATCATCAGCGTACGAGGATATGGAAACTCCCTCTGGCGGCTGTGGGAGTTTCGATATCTAGACGTTAAACAATAGCAGGGAAAAGACGCCACAATACTGAACCCCCTGTTTAATTCTTCTCAGTTTAGATTTTTCTCCTCAAAACAGTATGGATGATTGACGACCGCTCAGGTAGTTCATGGCCCACCTCTCCCATAATGGAGGGGGCGTAGTTTGTTCGATGTCCTGCAGGAGCGTTGTGTGACCGTCTGTTTCAAAGGCGTTTGACAAGTCCTCCGAGCATCGTTCTTTCACAGGGTGGTAAAGGACTATTTGGGTGTTTATGAAGCTAAGTGCTGTGGTGGTACTGTGCACTTCTCGCACGATAGGACTCCCCTTTGTTGGCGGGTTTCCCAGGATTCAGTAGTGTTCCACTCTTCCGACTTTTTACACATCGGGTACTTGAGAGTGGTAGCAACAGGTTAAGGACTTTGATGAGGTAAATTACTTCCGTCGAGCCTAATCATGTTGATTCCATCATAGCCAATACATTTAGATGTTTTGTTGATGACATTCTGAACTTCATCATCGGTGAAAGTAACTGCCAGTCTTTTGGAATTTTGCACAGCCGTCGGATAACACATTGCATGGTTTTKGTCTACCGAAGGGTGCAGTGTGAATTACCGGCTAAAATAGCTCGCGCACTTTTTCGGGTGCGAAGTRGCAAGGCCATTTAATTGACCTTCAGCTCATTCATCACGTCCCTTTGAATTAGGCAAAACCTTGACAGTAGACCAAAGCTCACTCACATAGGCGGAGAGATTACAGGGCTTCAAGTGCTCTATCCTTTTCGTCCGTTTGTGTTGATTTCCCAATCGCCGAATCTCCAAATTGAGATTCCTTATTCGGGAATCCCCGAGATCGGCATTTATCAGACCACCACTAGCAATTGAAATATCAGGCGAACTATTACATAACTCTGATAGGGGCTTCGTCATTCATTGCGCAGAATGTCAAATTGTCTATCTTTTCAGATTGCCAAAGTTCGTAGGGCGCGTTAAAGTCGCATAATACCAAACGGTTTTCGCAAAGAAGTAGCACACCTATATTCAGGTGATATAATCTAGAGCAACATGTAACTAGGGGGATGTATATATTAAATATTTCGAGCTCGACATCACCTGGCTGGATAGCTATGCCCCCTGACATTCCAGAATAGTATCCCTGCTCAGTGTTGTGCAATATGAAGGCTAGGCCTCCAACATTATCTCGCTAGCAAACTTTACGTAACACGTTAAAACATGCACAACTTATAATATCTGAGCGGTTTCTTGAACCGCAGCCATCGATTATCAGAATGGGAGTCATGTGGCCTGTTGGAGCTCCTATGGACCGTGGAAGTCCTCCGATAGCCACTCGGGTGGAGTATCGGCGCAGTGTATGAACTAGATGAAGGTTGCTCAGCAGTAGAGGCTAAGGTTGCAGTAGCGCATTGGCAACATGGATCCACATAACTTGTGATCCATTCCCTGTGTGTCTTAAGGTCTGAGCAGGTCTTAAGATGGATCTATCCATTGCATCTATTACACCTGACCGAGCTGTTAGCACAAACGCTGCAGCAAAATTCCTCCGTTCTTGGGTTGGACTCAAGGCCAGCGCAAGTCAGGAGTAACCCAGCTGCAAGTCGTTGCTCCAGTGACGTCAAACTTAAACTAAGAGTTACAGATCTAAACGGGGTTAGATCACCGAAACAACACCCCTTTGCAGGATGAAATCTGGGTCAAATCTGGTGCGTAGATCCGGTTGTTGTGGGAATTGACAAAATATTTTGGTTGTTACCTCTATTGTATGGCACGTAATTCCGGCTTGTTGAAACCAAATATTGTCATGATCACCTTCCTTCAATTGCAGTCATAAAAAGTTGGTTATGATCGATCTATACCGCTCTCCATTGACACTAACGGTGCCACCAGATTCATTTAGAAAGAAGATCGGACCAATGATTCTATSAGAAAAAACCACGCCAAACTGTTAATTTAGATTCATATAGCGGTTGTTCATGAATAATTTATGGATTTTYTACGCACCTGAATTGGCCATTAGATTTTATTTACTGCACCACTCAAATGAAAGATGATTCAGTGGCTTCAGTTCTTGAGTGAGTATAATTGTATATGGATGCAAGCCAAAATTCCAAAATCCTCCAGGTTGTGGTTCGAGACAGTCTTCTTGAGTCAGTAATTCTTGAATCGACAAATTGCGGTCTTCAGAAACACTTGCCTGAAGAGCATTTTCATTATTCCGAGCGGTTTTTTGTCTTATTGGGACTTGAACATTATATAAAAAAAATGTTCGCTCGAAATTTTCAATAATTTGACGAAAGGTGAGCACAGGTCCTCGATTATAACGACCATAAGAAACCATTGGAAAACGATTATTTTGATAATGAAATTGAACTGTTTATGGACGTAGTTTTTGCGTATGTCTTTCCATGATAAAATTATAAATATTTTTGAATCCAATTAAACATCATATAATTTCTTTTGGAAAACCTGGTAGAACTGATATTTAGAGAGATCAAAAATAAATAATTTATTGAATACTCCCCTTAACCCCCATATAACTATTTAATATCACGATTTTATAACATCCTAACTAACTTTACTCGAGACATATTATACCGGTATTGTCAAAAATAGGTTAAATAAGTTAATATATGAAAGGAACAGTTGATTATGCTTATATAATCTTTTTTGTTTTGGGTCGTAGAGTTGTGGCTATAACTACAGGCTAATTTTAGAGTTTGTAGTTGAATTTGATTTCCTGTGATAGGGAAAGCCACTTTTAAAAATTATAGCACAGTCACCGACTAATATTCGTGCTGAGCAGTTGTGTCCGCTAATCATTTAGCAACCCGCGTGTGCTTCTACTTTGCTTAAGCTACTCTTGCAAACATATTTGGTTTGCCGTATATAAGTGAGAAAGAAAAACTTAATCACAGAATTGTGAGTGTTCATTGATCAAAAATGCCCCAAGRGGCTACCCATTTCGGGGACAATAGGTTTGCTCTGCTTGCCCAGAGTCCCCAACCTAAGCGTAAAAAAGAGAATCAAAAACTGTCGGAAGTTTTTCCTACTCTTCCACCTACAAAAAAAGACGATCCAAAATTTATTGTGCTAAAATCTGACGATACTTCCAAGCCTCTTTCAAAAATCTCGTGTTTTSGTRTTCACAATGCTATTTTAACCATAAGCAAAAACATAAACAAAATCAGTGAATTGCATGATGGAAGCCTACTTATTCTGGTAAATAATAAACTCATTGCTGAGAAATTTATAAAAACCAAACATCTTCCCTCAATTGGATCAGTCACGGCGACCTATCATGAACACCTTAACTCCAATAAAGGTACGATCTATACACCATTCCTCATAGATGTCCCGGAAGATGAAATAATTGAAGGCCTAATGTTATATGAAGTGTCCTCTGACTACAAATTCAAACAAGTAGTTGATGGTGTAGAAAAATACACTGGAGTAATGCTTATCTCTTTTAACTCCTACTCTCTTCCTTCAAAAATTGACATCGCATGGAGAATGACCTCTGTGCGCYCTTATATTCCAAATCCAACACTGCCGAAATTCTCCAATGTGCGTTATTTGCAGTCTTCCAATACATTTCCCTGAAAACTGCCAGCGTACGATGCGTATGAACTGCTCCGGGGATCACCCATCTTCCGCCAACTCTTGTCCTAAGTTTCAGCAAGCAAAAGAAATACTGAAAATAAAAACCTTGGAAAAATGCAGCATGCGAGATGCTGTTAAAAAGTACAAGGACACTCTTCCAACTAACACCTTAACTGAATCATTTGCTAATGCACTAAAAACAGCAACAAATTACACCGCACGCAGCCTCAAATAATACAAACATCAACCACACCCCAAATAAAAAAAATAATCAGTACACAGAAAACTGCTCAGCATCTATCTCCACTCTTTCCATTAGTGACCACAACTCTCCACCGACAATAAATAACAACGATATTCCCATAAACAATAACTTCTCTATTGATCTTACCTCTCTCAGTCCAACAACATCTTCCCTAATTTTCAGCACTCTAAATTCCATCAATAAATATCCAACCGAAAATAATAATCCACCTAACTCAAAGGCATTCCACAATAGCTATATGCATGATTCTGATACACCCACAATACACCAACATTCCAAACAAAAAGAACAAAATAACACAGAAAATATTGAAGTTGAATACAGCAAAGATTCTCAATAATCACTTGAGTGAGCTTTCAACAGTTGACACTCAGCCAAGCTGACAACTCATTCCCCCTTAAGCTTTCTCATCTTCTCCCTTTTTCAATGTTTCTAGTTATCTTTAATCTAAGCGCTTAATAAAGTACTCTCTTAACATGTGTACGATAATGCAATGGAACCTGAATGGCTACATTAACAATTACAACGAACTCCAGCTCTTAATTAAAGATTACGCACCATCAATAATACTCTGAAAGGAAACACATATCGCTTACAAACAGACTGCTCATACCCCCAAACAGTACATTGGTATATTCCACAACCTTCCACATTACAAAACAAATAAACAAGGCATTGGAGTTTTACTAAGAAGGGACATTCCACACAAAGTGAAACATATCCAGTCAAACTTAGCTGCGCTATCGATTGAAATATTTCTAACACAAAGAATTCACGTAATATGCTTATATATTCCACCTGACCAACACTTCACCACAAACGATATCATGCAAATAACCAGTCAATTTCCTTCTCCAATGATCTTGGCCGGTGACTTGAATGCATGCAGTAAACTCCAGAGGAAAACACATAGAAAACGTAATCCTTTCCTCAAACTTAATCTCCTTAAACAATGGCTCAGCCACCCATTTTTCAACTTTATCCACTTTTTCTCATGTTGACGTTACTTTGTGTACAGATACGCTCGCCGACAAATGTGAATGGAACATACTAGACTACTTACATGGAAGTGACCACTTCCCCATAATACTAAAAGTAGTACACTTGGGACCAATAAACAAATGCTTTAATCCAAAAAATACTTTCAAAACCGATCACGCTGACTGGGTGAAATTCCAAACTCTCTGCAGAGCTAAATGTGATAAAAACCCAACAGCAGTAAATCCCAACCAGGAAACCGCACGAATAACGAAAAATATTCGCTCAGCAGCAAACGAWTCCATTCCACAAACTAATCATTCAAAAATTTCTATAAATATCCCTTGGTGGAATAATCAATTAGCTTCTTTAAGAACAAAAAAACAAACTGCGTGGTATGACTACAAACGATGCCGCACACTAGAAAAACTCATTTGCTTCAAAWAAGCCAACGCCTACTTTCGTCGAGCCGTCAAACAAGCYAAGCGCAAATGTCTCGAAGATTTTACGCTCAAAATCAATCCTTCTTCCAATCCGAGACAAATCTGGGCTGACCTCAAAAAGTTAGCTGGCCCACCAAGTCAGCAATCAGGTGCTTAAATTTACCTTCAGGTCACTTAAACAACCCAATAGATATCGCAGAAGAATTTGTCAACCATTTTTCCAACAGCAGTTCTGACAACAATTTCAGCACTTAGTTTCAAGCCCTTAAATCATCCACACTTTCAGAAAACGCCTCCATGTCACCCTCAGCAAAACAAATCGATTCCAGTGTTCACTTAGATGAGTTTGAGTATGCTCTATCCGGAGTAAGGGGCAAAACCCCCGGTTTAGATAAAATATCTTACCCAATGATCAAAAACATGCCAATTGAGCTCAAGCAACGAATCGTCAAACTTTACAATAAAATACTGGACACCGGTATTTATCCCCAATTTTGGAAGACATCGGGYGTAATCCCTATTCTTAAACCCAATAAACAATCAACAGATTTCGACAATCTCTCTCCTACCATGCTTAGGCAAACTTTTCGAAAAAATAATTGCGAACCGGCTGTCGTGGTACGCCCAGCGGAATGAGTTGATGACACCTAATCAAGTCGGTTATAAAAGAAGCCAAGGCACATTAGATGTATTACTCCACCTCGACCACTACATCTGCAACGCTCTGTCCAGTAGGAATCATTTATCTATATTATCCTTAGACTTCAACAAAGCCTTTGATAAAATCGGCGCCCACATTGTGCTGCGGCAATTAAAAAACTGGAAGATCGGTCCGATAACTTTGAATTACGTTAAAAGTTTTCTCACTAACCGTAAATTGAAAGTAAATGTTAATGGATTCTTATCCTTCACACTTCCACTCTTAAACGGCACGCCGCAAGGTTCGCCACTTTCAACATTCCTCTTCATCACTGCCTTTGATGAGATAAGTCGAATAACAAACAAGCACAAAGGAATCGAGCACCAAATGTATGCAGATGATGTCGTAATTTACACCAATCGTTCCGACCTCAACGCAGCCGAACATACATTTTCCAATGTCCTCAATGAAATCTCTGAATGGTCGCTATTTTCGGTGCACAGCTATCACTAGAAAAAACGCGTATCCTCCATATACGCAGAAAAACAAATTGCAGCGGAATAAAACTTTGCTTTAACAACACTAACATAGAATGCACATAAGAAATAAAAATTCTAGGATTAGTTTTTGACTCTGAGTATAACTTTTATTCGCATTTTAAATACATTAAAAACTCTTTGCAATCAAGATTAAACATTGTAAAATATCTTTCGTCAAAATACTCGTTAATACATCCAAGTACGCTCATCAGTGTTGGCAGATAACTTCTTCTTTCAAAGATCGACTATGCATTCCGCTTTACGGACGAAGTTCGAAGAACAACATCAAAATTATATGTGCCCCATACTACTGCGCGATACGCCGTAGCCTCAGAGCTTTTCCAACATCACCAATTGAAATCATTCTTGCGGAGTCAGGTCTACTAAGTGTACAAAATAGGATTGAAGACGCAACCCACCGACTGCTATCAAAARCGGTTGAAAGCACAAACTCATCGCTGACCAAGGCCTTTGCTACTTCGCTGAGGCGTACCAGGCTACCAAGATTTCTTTCAGCAATAACAAAATACGTTATCTTTGCAAAAAAAAAAAAGCTCTTCCACTGTCTGTGAGGAAAAAATTCATCCCTTCATCCTTATTGGCTAATCCCGTGTGAATCACTCCCCAACAAACTATCCAAGCTGCCCAAACAGAACGCACCAAACGATGTTTTCATAAAAACGTTTTTTGAAATGGAGCATGAATACGAAAAAAATGGCTGGAAGTTGATCTTCACAGACGGATCTAAGTCATCCGAATACACCTCCTTTTCCATGGTCACGAGCACAGGTAATACAATCTGCAACTGGCTTCTTCCTCATATATGTTCGGTTTTCTCAGCAGAGGCATCTGCCATATTGAAGGCGGTCGAGCATGCAAAAAAACACAATGATAAATACCTCATTTGCACCGACAGCAAGTCTTGCATCTCAGCCATTAAGTCGTTATCAAATTACAATCCGATAATAAGCAAAATCAGAGGCGCCGTGATCAGCGCTCCGAGAAAAATCAAAATAATGTGGATTCCGGGCCACGTGGGAATACCCGGCAACTCACTCGAATATACTTATGGGAAAATCCCGTTCCAATTGCCCTTTTTGTGACAACTCGGTATCAATTCAACACATACTAGCAGACTGCCCAGTGATCCACTCAACAACACACTACTCTGACAACATTGACTTAGCACAAGCATTAAAAAATCCCTCAGATAAAAACGTAAAGATAGAAATTTACTAAAATACATCTAACACACTAACAACTAACTAACACAATTATAGTACCTAAGCTATTAATAAGGTGGCTGAATGCCTAGTAGCCAGTGCTGCGATTTCATGTATTTATATAATAAATATTTTATTGTATAAATGATTATAAAAAAAAAAATAAAAAATAAAATAAAAATTATAGACGTTTGAACGTTTCGGCAACGTCTGTCGGAAATCACTTGCCCAGAGCACTTCGAGTACTAATTTTGCTCATGATTTTCAACGGGGGCTTGAATGCTGAATGTGCAGTTCCACCATCACTTAACAAGATTGCGGCTATTTTTTCTTTTCCAGCAGCAAGTTCAGCAATCCGTTAACTAATCATTCATCGTTTCGTTTAAGTGGCTCTTCCAGTAACCCCATCGCTTCACAGAAAGTGGCCCTTTCTACGATTTCGATCGCTTGAAAAGTTGTGGAGYTTCGGATTCTAGTCAGTTATGTGTGCGATATAAGTTCTACCCAGGGCATCTGAGATTTCCACACCAGACCAACCGCCACCGGATGCGCCCTGCACGCGACTATTCGATTCTGTTCTCAACACATTCCACGATGAAGTGTAAACGAAAAAATAAATCGCATGCGTTTGACAATGTCGTCTACTCTCACCTGTCTGCCCGTTCGCGGAATGCCCCGACACTACGCTCGGCCCCCGATAGGCAACTGAATATGTGTAAGTTTATGTTGAAATCTAATCATCTCTCCTGTACTCTTCAATATTCGCTAAAGAGTTTTAAGTACCGTGTTTTAATTGAAAAAAATATGTACAAAGTTCCGCAAATTTCCCGAGGGGAATAAGATTGTTTCTCGCAATAAACATGTGCTAATCCAGTGTGTCAGCTAACTTTAATTGAAACTAGGTATGCACTCTCCGCAGTAAAAAAAAGTATAAGTTCGTAGATGGACGCAATCGGACCAATGCCACGCCCCCAAAACGCCAATAACTGATAACATATAAAATACCAACATCTTAGCACTGAGTAAAGATATAAAACTCTTACTTGGCATAGAGGATCGCTATAACAGGAGGAAAACAATTTTGAAAAAGTGGATGTGGCCCCCCCTCTAATAAGTTTAATGCACATACATCTTAAACCACTTAAGATACAGCAACCTACATACCCCCGAGATAATATGACAGAGGTTCAATGGAGTTAGGGTCAAAATTTAAAGATGAGCGTAGCATCGCCAACTTTTAGGTCAAAACACATACCTCGAGACCCGCCCGATCGATTTCAACCAAATTCGGGTTATGACATTCGTAATATAGGAATATGAAAACTTCCCATATAACACAATTTCTATTTGATTCTTTCACTTTCCTGAGTACAAATCAAAAAGCAATTAATATAACGGAATTGAACTTTGCACGAGTATTGCATTTGGAGTATGCCACCTTATGAGTAAAAATTGTTTAAAGACAGCAAAAAGTGTTGAAGTCCCTGGGTACCTAATATTTAGACCCCTGTACCTATGGTTGACTTTTGATCGAAAATGTCGGTCAATGTGTGATATAAATAACTGAAATTAAAGGATAATCGTTCTCTATGTATGTCTGTATGTTGAAAATGGGCTGAACCGGACCAATACCTCCTTTAGACCTATATACTCAACATAAAAAATTTAGAATTTCCTGTTAACTTTGTATCGTATATATCGGTCAATGTGATTTATCTTAATAAATAATAACGGTGCATTTTTGTGCTTAGAATAAATAAAATCATATAGTTGTGGGAAATTTTGTCTGAACCTTGAGTTCTGTTGGATTTAGGAATAGGGATAACTACTGTTTTTTTTCTAGTTTTTGGAGAGTATGTCCAAATTATTTTATTGTAATAGGATAACTAATAGGAATTATACATAGATTTGACCTTGGAAAAATAAGATAAAATCGATTTTATTGTAGTTGTATCCTGCTGACCTCTTTGGGGACAACTACCACTCTATTGTSTTGGTACCACTTTAAAGCGGTTTTTCCGTAATGCTATGTCGCAATATCAGGCCAAACGAGTACTGGATCCTTATGAAGCTTGCGTAAGTATTTATTGTTCCATAGCCTATAAAAGGTCCACTTTTAAAATGAGGCATGAACCTTTTTCATATAATTTCCGAGCACGTCGTTCTGCCAAAACATGTTGAATTCACTTTGAAGGAACGYAATCCATTTCGTTTGCGTACTTTCTGTACATATGAAGGTGACATTTGCACTTTTTTGGCAACATCTCGTACTGAAAGTCCAGGATTTCGTTTCAAATAGGTCAACCCTTTTTCTGCTATAGGTGGAGATTCAAATCCTTGTTTTCTACCACTAGCGGTCTTTCTATTCAATGATAACGAGCCACTGTATCTCTTAAGAAGGAAAGATAGCGAAAATTTTGCGGCGCTGTGAGACATGTCTAGATTTTCCAGCTTTTTGTGCAAAACTGATTCGCGAACGTGTATATTCATTGCTGAAAAATGTTATACTAACCACATTTTTGTAAAAAATATAATGCAATTATGTAGAAAATGTAGTAAACTTTGCGTGTAAATTGGAATTTCGATTTTACCGTTAGAAATTTCTAAGGTTTGCGGATTCTATATGACCAGTTTTTTTCGTACACATACTTTAGGTTTCATATAAATGGTTAGTTTTTCTAGGGATTTATTTTTTAGTGATTTTAGTTTTCTTCTGAAATTGTAGTTTGCTTATTTGTATTTGATGACATAATCCATTGATATATTTTGTTTAAAATCCAAAGTGATTGCTTTGCTTCCCTGAACATAGTGTATTGAGTTTACCAAGATGCTTCACCTCATTTTATTACGTAAGAAAAACACGTTCTTTATTATCTTTTATTAAGATAACTCCCATATTGAATTTTAGTTATATATCTCACCCATTGACCGATATTTTCGGTAAAATTTAAACTACAAGCACTGGGTCCACATATTCCGTACCTAGGGCCTTGAACAGTTTTGGTTCGATTTGACCAGTTTTTATGCATAAGACAGCACACTTCAGAGGCACTATTCATGTAAAGTTTTATCCTGATATATTAACTGACTCTTGATTTGTATACTGGAAAGTGAAGAATCAGATGGAATTTAAAATTTTGTTATATGGCAAGTATGCATGACTGTAATCTAATTTCGCCCATTTTTACTCTGTCATTCTCATGTGTGTCAGGGGAATATCACGTACCAAATTTTTTTCAATTTGTTTATTGTGTTTATTGCTGTTAATAGTTTTTAACAGTACCTTTAAAATGGGAGTGAGCGTTAACATATGATTTCATAAATTTTCACACCGTCGGTATTCTTGCAATATTTTTGTTGTCTTAGCAAAATTAGCTGGACGAATAATATGGGATATACTTCAGTTTAATAGTTAATAGTTTTCGAATATGTACCGGAATATCTGGGTTATATATTTATGAAATTGCTTAAATATATATTTATATATATACCTGACCAATGTAAAAGTTTAATGCAATAAGTCCCAACCAAATATACCATATTTCTGGACAGTCCCAGCTGACTTTAAATGTTTAGATTGGTACAAATGTGAGCTATTTTTTATAAAACCACGTGGTCGAGATTTTTTGAAATTTATAACATTATGTTAAGAGTTTAACGCTGAATATTAATGGAGCTGATCTAGATCTTGGCCTAATTCTCATATCGCTAACATGTTTGAACTTGTTTAAAGCTTATTTCAATATGGGATAGTCGAAAAAGTCTTTTCGTATTTCTAATCAAACTTCATCTAATTTTTATACATATAATTTATACAAAGTTGCTAAAGAGAGTATTATAGTTTTGTTCACATAACGGTTGTTTGTAAGTCCTAAAACTGAAAG
This sequence comes from Bactrocera latifrons, assembly GCF_001853355.1. NCBI lineage: Eukaryota > Metazoa > Arthropoda > Insecta > Diptera > Tephritidae > Bactrocera > Bactrocera latifrons. The sequence continues at coordinate 154,486 of NW_017535520.1, read as the reverse complement.
AGTCAGATATGGGGTTATATATACCAAAGTGATCAGGGTGACGAGTAGAGTTGAAATCCGGATGTCTGTCTGTCCGTCCGTCTAAAACTATAATATAATATTTAGCAACTTTGTTGCGAGAGTATAAAGAATCAATCAATGTATCCGAATAAAATTTTTGCATGAATAGCATTAAATTGTTGAAATAACACGGAAACTAGTACGCACATTTTATCGAAAATATCTATTAATCTGTGAGATATACTATAGAAATGCGGAGAGAATCATTTTCTGATAATAGTATGCCAGTATGACAAAAATTAGTTGAATCGTATAAGTAATTCCCATATCCTAATGGAAAGATATTCGAACATTCGGCTGACTTTCTATCGCATATATTGGCCAATATGTGAACTATATCAATGAAAATGAGAGAGTATATATTTTTTATAACGGTACATGTTTGTACCTCGAATACTCCAGACCCCATATAATTAATATCAGCATCATTGATCTAATTGATCACTTCTGCCAGATGTGATTTTATGACGATTTAATGATTATTTAAATACAGTTTTCGCTGATAGGAAGTAAAATCAGTTTTAAAAAGTCTTCGCACGTTTGTGAAAAAAGTAGAGAGGTAAGGAATAAGTATATGACACTAACACAATTAAATTAGGAAAGAGAACTTCACTTATGTGTAGTGCACRGCCATTTCCGTTGAGTAGCAGTCGACTGAGCGATGGATTTAAAATACATCATATTGCATGTCACTGTTATATGTAGAAATTAATTTGTTTGTATAATTAATTTTAATAGATTTTTTGTTTTTATGAGCAGGAATGCGGAAATTGTTKAGCAGTTGCTGGTGGAATATTTCGCAATCCTGTCCTAACTACTTATCACTTTACCATAAGATCGATTATTTACCGTAAACATATATTAACGTCATTGGGAAAAGTAGAAGGAATAATGACTGGTCTCGGAACTAGTGTRCACTCATATCAAATTACGATTCAGTATTTTATTTTAGAGAGTATTATAGCTTTGTTCACATAACGGTTGTTTGTAAGTCCTMAAACTAAAAGAGTCAGATATAGGGTTATATATACCAAARTGATAGGGTGACGAGTAGAGTTGAAATCCGGATGTCTGTCTGTCTGTCCGTCCGTCCGTCTGTCCTTCCGTGCAAGCTGTAACTTGAGTACAAATTGAGATATCATGATGAAACTTGGTACACGTATTTCCTGGCTCCATAAGAAGGTTAAGTTCGAAGATGGGCAAAATCGGCCCACTGCCACGCCCACAAAATGGCGAAAACCGAACCGAACCGATAACTAAGCCATAAATAGATATTAAAATGAAATTTTCCACAAATGATGGAATTATGGAGGGGCATATTTGGACGTAATCTTTTTGGAAAAGTGGGCGTGGACCCGCCTAAGTTTTTTGTACATATCTCGGAAACTACTATAGCTATGTCAACCAAACTCTACAGAGTTGTCTCATTCAGGCATTTCCAAATACAGTTAGGAAAAAATGATGATAGCGGAATAAARCTTTACACAAATACGGCATTTGATGAGAGAGTATAAAATGTTGGGTGAAACCCGAACTTAGCCCTTCCTTACTTCTTTAAAATACTTTTGAGTTAAACTCAACATAGTGTGCGAAATTTTACTAAACTCTATTCAGTAGCTTAAGAATTTATTCCGTGTGGCACGTAATTTTTTCATTAATGTGAAAGTTTGTTAAAGTGCTTACAAAAATAAAGGGTTATTGATGTGGCTGCAAATGTTGCATATCTAAAAAAAATGTGTATTTGTCAACTGTCACGAACTAAACGATTTGCTAAGTTAAATTTGTTAAGCCCAAATTTCGATGATGTTATTTCAGCAGCCAATAAATCGATTTTCAAAGCTTTGTGAAATTTATTCCAACAAATATTACGATTTATATAAGGAGTAAATTATTTGTCCAAATTTTTCTTATACACTGAAAGAACTAATAAACGCACGCTCTATGTATTAAGCGGACATCTTAATTAATTGGGTATATTACCCGGTCCCAATATTTTTTAGTGTATTAAGGACAATCTATTAAACGGTCATATTTCTGCACAAAGATGTACATACTTTTGATAAATTAGTTACTCATTCACAGTATACTTCTTATAGTTTTGAGATCCTTTCACATTTAGTAAATTCCTTGGATAGCAAACATAATTTCTTGTGAGTCCTGATGGAATTGGAAAGCCTAAAATTCCTATATTATGTATATTGGCACTAATCTGTTATAATTACATCTAAGGAAGATCTGAACTGATTTACTCATAAAATAAACGTAATTATACAATAATAATATAACTCACGTACTTACCGTTTACGAAATTCTTTATATTAGATACGGCTTAGACGTGAAACATGAGGCGGGRGTTGGAAATAGAGATCGTCCGTTCCTGAATAACACGAAGGTTTGACTCACCCCAATAACGACAATTTTGTTTGTTGAGGATGCCATTAAACCCGAAATTCATTTTAGAATATATTTTTTCTATSAACGTGAATGACTAAGTTTTTCGAAGAATATTTGCGTAATAATCTTAGACACTTTCCAAGCATTGTACAAAAATAAAACGTGACAGGATGAAATGGCTAACCTTACTGTACTCAGTGACAAAATAATTGGAAAGTAGTAACCCAATTTGTCTTTAGTATAAAGTAATCCATACGTAATGTGGTTCTCATAATTGATAGTTTTAAAATGTTGTGGTTCAATTTCACTCTATTTATTTAAAGCAAAGTAAAATAAAGATCTGATGGATTGATGATAGATGGATTAGTATTGCTGAATAGCCAGAAGTTACAATCAGGCGAATGCAGTGGTTGAAAATGTGGCGAAATAAGCAGTATGAGATGGTGCATTATCATTAACTTTTAGAGCCTCACAAAACGACGCGTATCTCTTATTTTGACGTGTGATTTAGCGTAGATGTCACTAACAGTACTACCAACTTATAGAAACAAATTTATCTATTCGAAAAACAAGCGAAGTATAAATTAAAAATTCATCTTTCAATTTGATCACAGTAGTACGTTTCGTTACAGCTTCTCGCTAGAGTGTATAAAATGTAATACATGTTTAAGTGAGAATATTTTRTACAACTGTGATCACTTTTTATAAATACCTGGTCACTCTATGAATTGCGATAGCAGTTCGTTTCTGTAAATTGATATTGCGATAATAGTTCACAAATAAGTGGGAAATTGCGAGGTGTAGTTCCGTCATAGTGGCTTTAATTTTCGTGAGTGACGTTCTTATGATTTTTAATAATGGCAGGAAATTTATCTTAGAAAGTAAGTTGAAAAGAAATATGTATACTTTTTTTAAGTCAAAAATTTCATGGAAAACAGCGTTAACAAATTTAAAGAAGCATGTCCAAACAGGCATCCTACAGTCWATATTTTCTACGGCCGCTTAGAGGGTGGAAATACTAAAATTCTATATTTTTAAATGCAAATGTTAGAAGCATGTTTTAGTTAATTAAGTTTAATTGCTTTAAGAAGTTGCTACTGCTCAAAAAAAAAATAATTTAATTACATTTTCAATTTWATTTATTGTTAAAACTAAAATTTAAAGCTTATGTGATGATTATTTTTTGAAAACTTATGTGATGAATTTATGAAATAAATACATAAGTATATAGTACAAATGCGTTCATATTTTCGTTACGATCGCAATAGCAATATAAATTTTCAGGTATTTAAAAATAGCAATCCCTGAAATCAGGGATATTGAAATACCATAAAGACGATCATAACTAGTGGGAATAGTCCATCATTTGCAGTTACTATACAATATATTTATGTAGATGGCAAACTTACTTTGGATGACTTAATGGAACTTCCAGTATTAATTCTGGCGGATAGTCAAAATAGTCCGGATCATGGCCATTCGCTGATACAACCAAAGGTAAAATGTCCCATTCTGTCCCTCTACCTTTCCAACCCAATTTAATGCAAACCTATATAAAAAGGTAGATAAATATTCATTATTAATTATGGTATTTTAATATAAATAGTAACTCAAAAATTGTAGATCCAACCATATCACTTATAAAGTATACAAAGAAATGAATCAAAAGTTCGTGATTCAATAAAGTGTTTAAAGCTATTAAAACTTTCTATGGATTAGAATCGGCCTAATCCGTCAACCGTAAGTAGTTAAAATAACACTCCACATAATGTTTATTAATATATTCATTAATGCATAAATGGTATTAGTACAATAACACACAGTGCAGAATTGCAATTATAATCTTAGTTCAGATATTTTATGACAAATGCGGAGTTAAGTTTTACTTTGTCAAAACTGATACACAGTTCAAAAATTCTGTTATCTAAACGACATGCTATAGAGCGAATGTCTTAGGAAATTCGATGGATAAGGCATGTACTCTGAATGCAATTGTCCTCAGAAAACGTGGCATATTTCTTTAATGAAGAATAATAGGAGAAAAAGGAATAGAAAAAATAATTCGAGTTGACTCTACTTTTGCAACTATTTTCTTAAAAATCAAGTGAAGCACCGGTAACTAATAGGTTACCTTAAGAAAGCAAGCACTACTAGAAACAAGGAAGGAAAAGCCAACTTTGGGTGTAGCCGAACATTTTATACTCTATCAACTTGAGAGGATCATAGCCGGTTAAATACCTGCAGGTGTTAGCAAATTTTTAAAAATGTAGCGAAAGGATTCTACTTCATTATTTGACTGAATTTGTGAATTGTTTACAATCAATACAATTATAATAAAGGCCCACAATCGATTTTATATATTTTAGCCAAAACCACAAACTTGTACGAGTAATATGCCACATTCTAATTAAATGATTTCTGGGTTTCATCAAGGTACCTCACATATCATTACCAACCTATATTTTTGAGAATCATTTGCCAATCACTTGGGAGTGACCAGAAATGATTATTTTACATATGGCTTAAGCAACTCACCACTTCCGGTCCTAAACGAAGTATCGTCTGGGAAGCCAAAGAACATTCGTTTGAATGCAAAGCTAAAGTGAGAAGGCGAAACCCCCATTCCACAGTGTTGTGGGCTGGCTTTGGGACCCGCTAGCGGGATGCGAGATGGGGTCGATACCGAGAGTTAGAGGGAAGCGAGACGCTTTTGCAGACAGAAAAAGATAGATGCCGAAATGCATAAGTATGAAAAGCTTGACGAGCTGGCCGACAGGCGTAATGCTCGAAAATTTTACGTAAAAATGCGGCGACTAACAGAAGGTTTCAAGACTGTAGCATACTATTGTAGATCCAGAGGTTATATAGTAACCGATGCGAAGGCATACTTAAATTAAGGAGGGAACACTTCTCCAGCCTGCTGAATGGCAGTGAAAGCATAATGCCAGGAGGAGGCGAACTCTATTCTCCAATCGATGACGATGGAGCAGACGTTCAATTGCCCGACCATGAAGAAGTTCGAATAGCAATTATTCGTTTGAAGAACAACAAAGCGGCGGAGGCCGATGGATTGCCCGCCGAGAACCCAAAATTTGCGCCAGCTACCGTAAGATAAGTCTCCTTAACATCCCATAAGGCGTATTGTGTGAAAGACTAAAGCCCACAGTCAAAAAACTGATTGGACTTATCAGTGTGGCTTTAGACCTGGAAAATCAACAACTGACCAGATATTCAACATGTGACAAATCCTGGAAAAGACCCGTGGAAAGAGAATATCAAACGAGGTTTCAGACAAGACGACTCCCTATCGTGGGACTTTTTCAAAAATAGAGAAAATAATTTGAGTCTATATTAGAACCAGCACTAACTGCTACAACAATGTCAGCCTCGAAATCCAATGCAGAATATCTGTTGCCAACAAGTGCTACTTCGACAATTGAGGAATAAAGTCCTCTCTCGACGAACAAAAACCAAATTCTAYAAGTCCCTCATTATTTTCATYCTGCTAACACTTCAGCTCTGGAAGGACCTGGCCTTGCTTGGAATATCCGATTGGCGCCACGTAGCTTAAATAAGAATTGACCGGCGCCCTGTTGTTAACTCGGTAATAAACGCGTATGCGGTGTCTACGCCAAGGTTATTATTCGATTTAGCCAATTATCACACCATCGTAAGAAGTGTTAACAATATAAGTCCTATGTAAATTTAGGTTATATGGTTTCAAAGGCTTAGAAGATATTTGCATTAAACTTATTTAGGGGAGGGACCACGCCCGTTTCTTTTAAGATTTATTAACCACAGACGTTCCTCTTTAAAGTGATTCCTTGTTCTTTATTTCAATAAACGGCTAAGTTTACAGTTAATGCCGTTAGTGGGCGTGGCTGGTCCGTCTACGCCCATCTACAATATCTAACTTTTTATGAGGCATATATTAGGTTGTCATTAGGTTGTCTTGCAGTATTTTTGCGGTATTTTTATTAAATTTTCAATTGTTCATAAAATTTTTTTTGATGACTCATACCCAGCTCTTGACCGATGCTACGGCTGCTATTATCGCAATTTCTGATGCCAGGCCTTCCGGAGCGTGACGCATCTTCGACCATCTCTACACCAGAACGGAAACGTTGAAACCATCGTTGTGCGGTGGAAATGGAAACTGTATCGGGTTCATAAACTGCATAAATTTTATTGGCGCCTTGAGATGCATTTTTGCCTTTATCGTAGTAGTACTGTAAAATATGCCGTAATTTCTCTTTATTTTGATCTATGTTTGCGACGCTATAACTCACGAACGACTTAAAAGAAACGACGAACGACAGACAGCTCGGGTTTCAACATATTTTTTTTAAATTATATATTATATATATTTTGTGATAATTAACAAGTTTTGTTGTGAAAAGTGCTAAGAGTTGTGTAGAAATTGTTTAAGACTGATATTATAATTGGGTAAGTGCATATATACTAAAATATTTGTACATTATAGCATTTTTTACCGAAATATATGTTTTAATATGAATTTTATATAACAAACTCATAAAAATGTTAAATGCAAAGTTAGAACGGAATTTGGTACATTGAAGTTTCACCTGTACCGATCTACGTGCTATGAAACGGAATTAGGAACATATATCATATTTCGTTTTACTTTGTTTTGGGGTTGAAAATTGAGTTTTAATATATATTTAAATTCTTAGCCTAAAGTAAACTCAATAAWTTGTTTAAAGATCAATTTTCGTCCTATCGTTTTTTGAGGAAAAAGCTTATTTTTTGCGTATGAAGTAAACACAATTCAGAGACTTACTTTTTCTAAAGCTATGTTATATGCATTAACAAAACTTTATTTGCGATGATTCTTCATTGGTGGAATTTAAATTAGTTACAAAACAGTTTACATCAAATATTTCGGGAACTCCCTGCTTAATATTTATAAAAACATGTAGCATGAAAATAAACTTCAGTTTTTAATTTTGTGCCTAATTCCGTTCTATATGCCGCAGTTGGTAACGGTGTGTTTCTAATTACGTTTCAATTTATTTTAACGGAAATTTGAGTGCCGCCAGTATGCCAAAATATACACAGGAATCATTAAATTTAGCTCTTGGAGCAATAAAAAGCAATCGGATGACATGTTACAAGGCTTCAAAGGTATATCGTGTTCCGAAGCAAACTCTACTGGACAAAATTTAATACAAGTATTCAAAAGGCTGCCCAGGATCTCCAGCTGTGCTAACGACTGTAACAAAATATCAACTTGTAAACTGTGTTACTAATTGGTTAAGGAACTAAATCGGCCGAATTCTTTTAAAAATAATATACCAGGCAGAAAGAGGTTGCAAGGGTTTTTGAAAAGAAATCCCACAGTGAGTCTACGTGTTTCGCAATCCTTAACAGTTTCTCGTGCATCGGTAACAGAATCTTCTATAAGAAGTTGGTTTAAAAGAGTATATCAATACTTGGGAAATAAAACTTGTCTCGATGTTTAAGAAGATTCAACACGAATCTTCAACTGTGATGAGTSCGCGTTTTTTCTTTGTCCAAAAGGTCAAGCAGTTTTGACAAAACGGGGTTTCAAAGCATGTATATTCAGATCTGGCAATGATGATAAAGAATGTCATACATTATGCGTAGGAGCTTCCGCTTCCGGTAAAATGATGCCAACTTTTGCTCTCTTTCCGTACAAAAGACTTCCAACCAACATACTTTCCAAATTTCCTTCTGATTGGGCTATTGGAARGTCGGATTCAGGCTGGATGACCTGCGAAACATTTTATGAATATATAACAAATGTCTTTTATCCCTTCATCCTGAAAGAAAATATATAACTCCCAATCGTAATATTTTTGGATGGGCACACGTCACATTTGTCGCTGCATCTTATTGAATTTTGTCAAGAAGCAAGAAATCATACTTATAGCGCTTCTTCCAAACTCGACGCACTTGCTGCAACTAATGGATGTTGCAGTATTTCATAGTTTAAAAAATGACTGGAGAAAGCAAATACAAAATTGGAGAATGCTAAATAATGGACAAAGAATAAAACGGGAAGATTTCGGACCTGTTGTTCAGAAATGCATACAATCTGATATACTACAAAACGGTTTTAAGGCTTGTGGCATAATAAAATTGTAAAACCTGACATCAGAGACACATCCAATATAATCAGAGTACCAAACATAAATATCATAGAAACAAAAACACTCGAAACTAATTACGAAGAATTTTTAMAAARTTTTGAGAAAAGGTTGCCGGCTGAAAAGCTTAAACTGAATCTGAATTTCCAATACCTTTCAAAAATGCTCTTTCCTGGCCAGAGCCCCAACCAGTGAACCCGAACAAAAAATTGTCAAGAAAATATTAACCCCAACTATCGCCACTGCTCTGAATACATTGAGTATCAGCGACGCTTGGATGAAGAAAAAAAGATTAAGAAAGAAGAGATAATTTTAAAAAAGAAAGAAAATCAAGATTCAAAGGTGAAAGTAAAACGGAACATTAATAATAGTTTTAATCCAGGAGACTATGTTGTAGTGAGGTATGAAGGCGAGAAATTTCCTGGGCAGGTGGTAAAAGTTACTAATGGGAATCCACAAAAATTTCAAATCAAAACCATGACATTGAGTGGATCTAACTGGCATTGGCCAGAAAAAGAAGATATTTTAGAATACGACGCCGATGAAGTAGTTAAAAAAATTAATTTATCTCAGCCTATAAATAGGAGAGGAATATTTTCAATACCTGATATATAATAAACTAAAATTTAATATTGAACTGACTTTATGTATACTAATGTAATTGAAATTATTTTATTTCACGTACAAGTAATTGAATGTATACAGTTTTACTAACTAAATACTTATTATTTTATGTTTATATATCGCATCAAATGCATAGCTGACAAATAATGTCATTAAAATATTTGAAGTTATTTTATTTTATCTAAGTAATTTTCTATGTGATTTATGTGAATAAAAATGTTTCGTTGTGTTCCACGTAGAAACTGTGTAAGTTTTACTAACAATTTGCTAGGAATAGTTGAAATAAGAACCTTTTCTAATGTAGCACGGAATAAGGATCACTTTACCACGGAATTAGGATTTTGACAAAATTTTAGCACGGAATTGGGGCCAATTGAGTGTTTCAGAAAAGCATTAATAACAAAAAAGCGGTACAAAAATTCTATCATTTGAAAAGTTAATATGAAAAATAAAAGTTTTATTTACGATTTGTTTATAATTCTTCATTTCGTCTAACTTTCTAATTTACCTTAAGTCTTGAGGACATATTGAAGCTGCTGGCAGTTGTAAATAAGTTTTTACGTAACTCTGTAGGTCATGCTCTTTGGATATTTACCTTGCTGGATTACGAAAGTCTTTGGGTCCAACCCGAGTTGTAAGGCACTCTTGAATCCAAATTTTCCGCCAAAATGTTTTTATAATCTTGCAACATGTTGCTACAGACAAAAATATGGCAATTACTTTGAAAACTCAAAGAAACTTAAAAAGGATATTATTAGTATGTGGTATTGGCAGGAAGAGTTAAAATGAGTCAATACATCTCTTAGGTCCCATATACCTAATATACAATTTTCAAGCATCCGGTTGGCATTTACCATATAGGCGAATTAACTCCACTCCTAGTTAAACCGGATATGTCGTGCAGTGTGTATATTATACATTTATATGATGGTTTAAAAAAATGTTCTCCAGTATACCTGAGCAAATTAATGCTATCAACTCGTCTTCTTTTTCTCTGCCCTCAATGTACTAAACCTGATTCGAAACCGTTCAGGTTGGACAAAATGTGATTGTAGAAATGCACACCCATTACTGCACACGCATACGATTGTTAATAATGAAAATGCTTGCGTTTAGATGTACGGATGGTTGCTTTCATCGAATAATATGAATCAGCTGCGTGGACCGTCCTTTTTGGTAGTTGTGGTGTGGGATATCACAACATGTGGTATTACGTTGTGTGGTGATATCCCCAATGGTGTATCCAAATATGGTTTGAGAATGCATGGTATTTCCAGGTGTGGTGAGTAGTTTTAGGGAGCGGYAGTTTTCGCCGCTAGGAGTAATTATTGATGAAATAATGGTACATATATTCATATGTACCTTCATGTGTAGAGAACAGCTTTGGGTTTAAAACATACGGTATATCTGGGATTAGGGCACTAAAATTAAAGGGATCTTGCTAACATACAGTGATTGGCTTTAAATCTAGAACGGCTTCATTTCGAGTTAGTAATGTAATAATTTCGTAATTTCCACTTAGCGCTTAAATAAATGCGATAAAAGCTACTTTACTCTGACTGCTCGGGGGAACGATAATTCGCTCGAAGAAGTGAGTAATATTGTGTATTGTATCAATTCTGGGACAATTATGTCCCGCATGGACGCGTGTACGTTGGATATATGTTTTCCATGCATAAGGTTTTTTTTTATTTAGTCCAATTAGTGTACATCTAATTATCTGTGATAGTATTCAATATTAAACTTGGACAATTTGATTGGATTATATATAACAGTCTCTTAGACCTGCCCACGTAGTATACAACCGAAAATAGTTTTATGAAATAAGGGTGTTAAAAATTTTCAACACCTTCAAGTATTATTTGCGGTTTAAGGTCCTTAACTCTTTTAATGAAATATCCATGTATTATTGTTTGGATCTGAAAGCATTAACCATGAAACCTTCTGTAAATTCTTGCTATTTGTACTATATGTTAGCTTGGAAGCATATTTGCTAGTAAGACAATAGGTTCTGCTTGAATGCTACATGAAGAGTCCTAAATTTGAAAAGTTTTCGTCGGTGTACGTATGTATGTGTCAAGAAGTCTGTAAAAATTGTTCATTCGTTAATTTTAATTCTATCTGCCTATATATATTTTGTGTAGATAGGGCTGACAAACAATTAGAAACAGTGGATTGTAGTATTGCGTTTTTGCCTTAAAATGCGGTCACAATCATTTCCCGATGGGATCCATTATCATCATCGTGTAAAATCCATGAATTGTTCTTTCACAATTCCAGCCGCTTTCGWCGCAAACGCTTCAAAAAACGGCCAAATAGAACCCCTTAATGACCTTGCGTCCCTCCATTCGGATGATTGTTGACTTGTTTGCATGACAAGCYCATAAACCTATTTCTCATCGGCAGTCAGAATTCGCACTATCGAGCATATACAAAGAGTACTGTAAACATACTCTTTTTGAAAAAAAAATTCAGCTTTATTGGGACGAATCGAGCAAGAACGCGTTTCGTATCCAAAATATACACCAAAATCATCCAAAGATGCAGGGCTCCCTTGCCATTTCTCTAAGAGTTACCTGATGATTTTCAATCACCATATCCTTAACTGTTTTAATATTTTTATAAATTAAAGGTCCAAAGCGAGGCATGTCTTCAACGATATCTCGACCATGTTTGAAGGCCTTGCACTACTCGTAGGCTTGTATTTTCCATAAAACTGACAACATTTGCAACGGTTTCGCACACGAAATTTTTTTAGAAATAAAAAATATGAGACAAACTCTTTGTTCGAGCCTGGGAATTTAACGTACAATTTCCGGGCACTTTTTATACTCTCGCAACAAAGTTGCTAAAGAGAGTATTATAGTTTGGTTCACATAACGGTCGTTTGTAAGTCCTAAAACTAAAAGACTTAGATATAGGGTTATAT
>NW_017535520.1:140287-141793 GCF_001853355.1 Bactrocera latifrons | reverse complement strand
TGATGACATGTACCAAATATGGGTGAACTCGGTTCACAACCACGCCTGAAATCTTGATTATCACTTTATCATGCGAGAGTATAAAATGTTCGGTGACACCCGAACTTAGCCCTTCCCTTCCTTACCTTACTGAATCTATGTCAAATTTATTGATAAAATCAGATTTTGTACTAAWCTTTGGCAYTTGTTKCCTAGATTTCAGTGTAGAGCRTATAAAACGATCASGAGATTGGGGGCCAATAACTTTAGAAGATGCCTCTGTCACCAGTTTGACGGTTCTCTCGACTGCCACGGTGTGAGAGGGGAAATTACTAAATTTCCATACCTCTGCACTGTCACCCGACAACCCTTTTATGAGTTCTTCGTTAGAAACTGAAGAAAGAACTGGTGGTACAGTCAAGGTTATAGTCTTCCAGTTAATCATATCGTAATATTTATTAGCTTTGAAATTCAGCTTTGGCAAAGAAAGCATTATGTTGAATGGATGAATCGACAAACTTGCGCTGTTTAGCAGGTAAGTCTCGACCTTTGAATGGCAGCATAGAGATGGCGCGAGCYATCTTTGATTGAACTGTTGAATCTTATTGAGAACCACAAAGGTGAGTAAACTGTAAGTATGTACTTGACCAAAATCTTTATTTCCATTGTTGGTTTGTCAGGAGAAATGTATAATCTCAGAATTCTATTTGCACAATTGAGCCAACGAGATTTGCACATGTTACCTGGATGCATCGACGCTAAATATGAGGAACATTGACCGGAAATAACAGCTTCTGATATTTTATAGAGATCAGYTTGGTCTGTGCTAAGTTGGGTCGGATTAATAACCTCAGAAGGTAATTGGCAGAAACTTTCAAATTGGACAACAGGCAACTTCTCACAATCAGGGAGCAGATTACCTACGTCACCAGAGAATGTATTTGGACTCTTTGAGACACCATCTATATGTTCAAAAAGAGTACGAAATGGAAGGTCGTTGAAATGTAGAAGACAAACAACTCACTGCAATGGCCTAAATAATCTTTCTTCTAGTTTCCGGATGATTCCACTCTTCCAACCAGTGTTCGTCATCGCCTGTGTGCCATCAGCACCGACAACTTCTAGATGTTCCACATCAACTGGATTGTCTTATAAATGTTGCCATATAGCTTGCGTCTCATCCTCAGCTGACCCGGGAGGAGAGGTGACGTGGATAAAGTAATCACAACCTGGTTCCGCTATAAGAGAAATATGTTCCTCTTTGACAGTTTCGCGGTAGTACTTTTCACCTTCGCTGACTTGTGTAAGTGTATTGTCTTTGCGGACGTCAAAATACAGCCCATATACAAAGTCAATACTTCCGGTGTTTTGGAGCTTAACTCCAACACWTTTTTTTTGCCCGAAAAATCTTGCATTTGCCAATGACAAAGCTAGCCTGATCCTCTGTTATCAAACCTGCTTTTTTGGCATTCAGAAAAGCAGATGAAACAATCAAGGCCGCTGCTCTATCACTTACTCCAAATCTTT
>NW_017535520.1:132248-139767 GCF_001853355.1 Bactrocera latifrons | reverse complement strand
GTCTCTTTTAGAGCTCAAACCTATTGGGTTCCTTAAAAACATTTGGTATGTGGTGAGCATTTGTACAACTCTGGTGTGTGAAACTATCGGAATAGATGACTTTYTGAAAGTATTTTCAACCTTTTTTGCAACTATTTCTGTAACCTCTTTACTCCTAGGTTCATAGTTGTCGCCTCGGAGTCACCCTATACGAAATCTTTCCAACTGATAAAACAAAAGAACATCCTGGTAAGTATGTAACTGGGACTCAGAGAGATTGTGCGGATATATGCCAAACACATGACATTTCTGTCTAAATTTAAATTTAGATACATACATTTTGAGTTCTGTGTTCTGTTGAGAGAATATAAGTGATAGCACTCGGCGAAATCAACGACAAGAGTGAAGAAACTCGATGAAAAAATATTTATGTGGAGACCAGTCMGAACGTGTCCTTTGGCGTAGGTGAATGAATGTGAGTGATAGCACTCGGCGAAATCAACGTCAAGAAATGTGGCCGCAAGCCTTTTTTCACCTTGCGCTGTGGYGCGCCGCATTTTCGCTCGTATCTCGGGAACAGTTCGACCTACGGCCATACCATTTCGCTAGCAACTGACGTGACAACTAACTTTTGTTTTATAAATTTTGCCATGATCTCAAAACAAAAAGTTGCATTGGAATCAGGGAGTACTAAGGCAACTTTTCCGCACTATTAGAAATCCCGAATCAAAAAAAGTCCGGAATCGACCCACCCTAATGTCTGTCCGTCCGTCCGTGCAAGCTGTAAYTTGAGTAAAAATTGAGATATCATGATGAAACTTGGTACACGTATTTCTTGGCTYCATAAGAAGGTAAAGTTCAAGGATGSGTAAAATCGGCCCACTGCCACGTCCACAAAATGGCGAAAACCGAAAACCTATAAAGTGTCATAACTAAGCCATAAATAAAGATATTAAAGTGAAATTTGGCACAAAGGATCGCATTAGGGAGTGGCATATTTGGACGCCCCCGCCCCCTACTAAGTTTTTTGTACATATCTCGGAAGCTACTATAGCTATGTAAACCACACTCTATACAGTCGTTTACTTTAGGCATTTCCATATACAGTTCAAAAACGGGAGAAAGCGGATAATAACCACGCCCATCTCCCATACAAAGGTTATGTTGAAAATCACTAAAAGTGCGTTAACCGACGAACAGAAAACGTCAGAAACACTAAATTTTACGGAAGAAATGGCAGAGGGAAGCTACGCRGGCTTTTTTTTAAATTGAAAATGGGCGTGGCGTCGCCCACTTATGGACGAAAAACCATGTCTCAGGAACTACTCGACCGATTTCAATGAAATTCGGTACATAATATTTTCTTAACACCTTGATGACATCTACGAAATATGGGTGAAATCGGTTCASAACCACGCCTTCTTCCAATATAACGCTATTTTGAATTCCATYTGATGCCTTCTCTGTATAATATATMCWTTRGGAACCAATGATGATAGCGGAATAAAACTTTACACAAATACGGTATTTGATGCGAGAGCATAAAATGTTCGGTGACACCCGAACTTAGCCCTTCCTTACTTGTTAAAAATAACTCTCTTAAACTTCTGATTTATTTAAAATAGTTATCTGAATTTTCAGTTTTTRCAAATAATAGCTTTGAGGAAGAATTTCGTAATAATTTCGATTCTCTAGGCGACTGAAAATAATTCGACTACATCTCACAAAATAAATTTGTCAACTGCTCATAAGAATGCAAATCAAAAGTCGAATAGACTGTAAATTATGTTAATGTGTAATCATACCTGCATACTTGTATGTTCATTGTTATTTCATGGGAGCAAATTTGTTTACGTTTACGTTTTAGCTTGGCAACTATTGATTCCTTTTCACGTGTAGCAAATTTTTAAAGTCGTAACAAAAGCAATTTTTGTAAATCAGTTTAGTTTTGTTATTATCAATTTCTGCATTTTCTTCAAATGCAGATCCCAATTAAATATTTATAATAAAGAAAACTGGCCCTCATATTCATTATGTTATCTATTCATGTCGATCGATAAAGGTAAAATAAAAAAGTTTTGTATATGCCAAGGGCGTAATTGCACCATATTTATCGGAATCCAAGTTATTATTACGTACGTATCTACAGTGGTCCAAATTTAATAAGTTCAAAATATTGGTACCAAATACAAATATACATTGAGTCTCATTTACCTCGGTAAATTCCGCATTCATAGGATCACCAATAATTTTTCCATCAGCTTGCTTATATCCAGCATAGGAGATTAGCTGGCTATTCCAAATGCGATAATCGTGACGGCCATCTGTGCGCTGCGGAAATATCGTAATTGCTGACCTAGAAACCGGAATGAACAAATAAACGTCAATAAAAAAGCATTAAAAGAGCTGCTATTATTTTCTATGTATGTAAACACAAACTTTTCATTGGGTGCGCTTTTTTACTGCGCATTGTCAAGTTTGACAAGTTTAATTCAATTCAAAGTTTTCACAGTAATAATGGTCAGTAAAGTTGTATGTTCATTGTAGTTCATCCTGCTGAGTGTATAAGTTGATATAAGTAACATTCTAAATTATAGCTAACACTAATATTTAGGAAGTAACATCCGCTACGAGCCGCTTAAGCTACAATTTTTAAGAATTATAATATACGGTACAGGCAGAATAATGTTAATTTTTAGCTTAATTTTTAAATTTAATTTTTGAATAAAGAAGGTCATACGGACCTTACAAAGGTCCCGAAAGGTGCCGAAGTAAAAGGCCCGATAACTGGCGACCGAGCAAAGCGAAGCCAGATAACGAGCAAATTAAAGCCCGATAACGAGCAAAGTGAGAAAAAGCCTGATAACGAGCGAAGAGCAATCCGCGCAACTCAACCAATATTATTAGTATTACACCGGAATCTACGTGGTACAAACAGAGTGAAAATATACGCCCGAGGACAGAAAGAAAAGGACAACACACGGTCACCGGTCATGGGAGGGAAGCTGACAAAGCTAAACAAAAAAGGCTTGTACAGCCAATAATTTTTAATATTTAAAAGGGCCTCCGTTTCTTATAACAGTAAAATAAATCTGCGACTTTGCTGTAAAAGGGGTCTTCCAGATATTAATAAAATAAATAATACAAAAGGAAAAAATATATTCTAAAGAAAATAAACCAAAATCTAAATAAAAATGTCTAACCCAAATAATTTGATACGGCCACCAGTGCTAGGGAATACAGCTCCCGCTGCAAAAGCAAGACCTTCCATTTCTAGCAACCAAATCTCACCAGAATTGGCACATTTAGTTCAAAACGTCTTAACTCAGATGTAACAGACGGACGGACAAACCATAATAAAAAATACTCTAAATAAGACAACGTGAACGAAATGGACAAAATTCCTGCCGTAGTGCGACCACTATGAGAATTTTCAGGGAACGCTTCGGAGTTTATCTCCTGGAAGAAAAGTGTCGAGCGGATTCTGAGGATATATGAACCCTCAAAAACATACCACGATATTTTGGCATATTAAATGTAATTCGAAATAAAATTATAGGGAAAGCAGACATAGCACTAGAGTCGTATAACACGCCTTTAGATTTGACAGCAATATCTAGGATTTTTACTATCCATTACGCAGACAAAAGAAACATTGATACTTTAGAGTATCAAATGAATTTTCTCATACACGGAAGACTAACAATTAATGATTTTTATTAAAAGGTCTATTCGCACCTATACCTAATCCTTAACCCTTCGTTGCATGATTTAATTTCCGTGAAAATAAAAATTTTTTTGAATCAAATTTTTAATTTGGGCTATTATAAGATGACAAATTTTATGATTGTCGTGTTTCTAGGAACAGAGTTACGTAACATTGCACATATGCAATATCATGCAGCAAATCTAATAAAATTACAAGGAGGTTACTGAATGGATATGCTCTTTATTTTATTGAATGAAAGTGGACAGAAGTAAACTCATTTATTTTACAATAAATTTCAGTTTATTCTAAACGAAATTTTGTGAAGCAATTTCTTGATTTGCTGAAACATAAATTAATTTCACGTATTGCACCTAACATTTGTACATATAACAACTTGTAATTTTCAAATGACTCGAGTGTCCACCCATGTTAGACAGTGATCCATTTGGTTCAACCGTACTTCATTTTCAGTGATTGGGCTACTTCTCTGGTGCTTTCTATAGAAATAAAGTATAAGAATTATACTTATATGTCGCAAATACCACTTCTTAGAGGGTATTTCGATTTTGTATCGGCCTATGAAGGAATCTAGCAAATCAACTTGTTATACTTTGATAGAACGTTTGGGCAAGCGACACTTAATTTCCGTCCAAATATCGCATCATACCGTTAAACTGCTAGTTCAGTAGTTTGAAATTAAAAGTAACGATTGTATTATCTCTTCAATAAGCTACAGATATGTATATGAAAGTTGTCCACTTTTGCATATTTAAGGGATTTTTCTTGTGATTTCTTCATCGTAATTTCTCGTCTAGAAGCTTTAAATTGGGAATTCGGATCTTTACGTTGCCAAGAGATGTGTATTAATTTAAAAAACAAGAAGCTTTTTACTTCTTTTATGGGGGAATATCCCCTATATATGTCGGGACTTGATTCCAAATCAATTTCCTTAGGAAGTCTATTGATGCTGTTATTTTGGGGCAGTATATATTTCGAAGTTGTAATTGTATCCAGATATACCTGCCAAAACATACAACTTTTCGAATTTATTCAGTGACATAGTGTCTTGTATTCATTTCATGCCTACTGTTGGCGTCCAATGTCTTCGAATATTTAGGATTTGAACAATCGACATCACAGTACATATCCGTAAAAACCTTTTCAGATCTTTTTTGTCTATATCATTCATTTTGGCTCTTTTTGACAAGTGACAAGTGAGCGACAAATACTTTTTTCCTTTTTGTACCGAAAACCATGGATATAAGTAATGAAAACTCCCTAAACTGAGCTTCAATACAATTTATGGTCGAAGACCAACTTGCAATTAACATTTTCAAAACACCCCATATGCTAGCAAAATGAATAGGCAAGTCGAAAGATTTCATTCCACAYKTTCTGAAATTATGCGTTGTCTTCATGCCGAACACACCCACCGCTTATTTCAAGAACTCTTGCAACGATCTAGAACATACGAATACACTGTGGAACATTTTTGGGACTATTGTTTGGGGGGTGAGAAATTCCAAGTCAGGGTGATGGTACTAGATCAGTATGTGTCAGTTTTTTTTATGACCTTTTAATTTTTTCCTTATATTGATGTTTTTTCGCTTAGTTGCAACATTTTGCCAAAAACGTAGTTTAACATAACTCGCGAACCAATGTCCGATTTTGATGAAACAAATTTAGAAAAATTAAGAATTAAAATTTCTATTTGTTTTTATTGATTTTTATTCAAAAAAGTTATTCCCCAATAACTCCAGACTTCTGGCCATAAACTACTAAAAAAATAAAGTAAACATTTNATTTATTTTTATTTATTTTAATAAATATTGCCTAGACTTTTTCGATGGTGGTTGTTCGGGACTAGTGGCATCGCTTTCATCAGTTTCTGAACCACACATTATGTCAATGTGTGACTCCACTGTTGGCCCTTCTGCATCTCCTCAAAATTCTTTATCATCAAGATCATCCCTGTCTTGCAACAACAAGCTTACTCCACCAGCAAATTTCCGCAATTATTGCACTCGGCGACTTGTTGCCTCTATATCTGTAAGTTTTTGTTTTATTAAAATGAGTCTGAAAAATAAAAAATCAGTATTACCTCATTTCAAATGGCATAGCAACTTGATGATAGCGTTCACCTTGTTCCTTCGGTAGCCAAGGACATGTGGACACCAATTTCCGAGAATGTTCTTAACATCCTTGCGACAGAAACATCGTAGTTGTTAGAACGATGCTTTCCCAACGAGCCTTCTACTACTTCTTTGATTGCCTGCCATGCATTCAATTCAGCGTCAATCAAAATGTTGTTGAATGCGTCACTTTTAATCAGCTTTCGTATATCTGGATCATTTAGTACACCTGATTGGAAAAAATTAATTTGTTAAGATGAAATGAAAGAAATGAATGTGATATTATAACTTACTTTCTTTAATTTTACTTTTGCTGAGTCTCGGGTAAATTAGTTTCAAAAACAAGAAAACTTCATCTCTTTTGGCGACAGTTTTGATAAAATTCTTAACAATTCCAAGTTTAATATGCGGTGTAGGCAGCAATATCTTCCCTTTCAGCACTAGAGGCGCACGAATATTATTATTATATATAATATTGGCCGTTTGTAACCGGCTGTTCTCTCTGAGAAACAAATCGCGTGTCCCAATAGCACAAAAAGTACATATATTTTATATAGCTGCTTTGAAGACCGTAAACCATTGCTAAAACTTTTAAATCGCAGCATTTTTAAAATATTTTCCAGTGCATCATATGTTTCTTTCATTTCTGTACTATAGGAGATTGGAACTGAAGGTTTTTTATTGGTCTTATGCAGACCTCAAGCTGAGTTTTGAACTGTCAATAAATAATCTCCAGTCATCTGCTTCATATTTTATTTCCATTGCGTTTATCAATTTTCCTACATCCGGGCAATATGCAGAAGTTGTTTCATCATTCAAAAGGAACAACTTTGGAGTGTTGCCTGACGACTTCAATAAGCTGTGACTTTCACACCGGGTGCCAATAAATTGTTTGATTTCGAAATGAAAGCCAGCTCTTCCGATTTATGGTGTGTTAATTCCAACTTGGCAACAATTCAATCAAGCTTATTTGGATTTATTAAAATTGGCTCATTGGATACTGATGGCTCATATAGGGGATCATCACCTGCATGATATGTCGGAGCAGTTGTAAAAGAGAAAATATCTGGGCTAGAAGCTTTTGGCACAGGAATGTGGTCCGAATGAGGCAATGGTGTTGCGGCACTTGCAGCACCAACATAATTATACGACTGGCGGACGGCGCCCAACTCTCTTTCGATTACGATCCGTGCGCATATACGCATTATCAGCCAGCAGCTTGCTTCTTTTTTTCGCGATCCTCCTTGTCATTTCCGTCGTCACTGAATCAATTGGTGAGTCCGTGGGTTTTATATTAATTCGTTTTATATCGAATAACTATGGTCCTTCGAGCCGTACCGGACGGCACTAGTGGTAACACAAAATAACATATCGGTCACGGTGACGCGTTAATTAAATAAAATAAAAGTGAAAAGTGAAAAAAAAGAAAACTAACGGTGGTGATACAGGTTGAAAAAACCTTTGTAAAAAATCTGAACAAAATAACATCTCGATCACGGTGACGCGTTAATTAAATAAAATAAAAGTGTAAAAAGAAAAAAAAAACAAAAAAAAAAAAAAAAAAAAAAAAAAAAAGAATAGTAATAATTTATATACATACATATGTGGTGATACAGGTTGAAAAACCGTTGTAAAAAATCTGAAAAGAAAAACGGGTGTTGACATAGTAAAACAAAACCGTTGGTGGCAATAAAAAAAA
>NW_017535520.1:125960-131558 GCF_001853355.1 Bactrocera latifrons | reverse complement strand
ATTTTTCTGACGGATATTATTTATCACTTGCTCTCTAAATTGTTGCAGTCTATACCTGGGATTCCTGTACACAAGTGATAAAGAAACTGTCGAATTGTTTACGTTTAATAATTGGTAAACGTTTGCTAAACCTGTGACGTTCCTTGAGAATGATCCTTCTGATAGATCTGGGCACCTATCTTGTTTTGAGTATATTATAAGGCCGTTGGCCGGGCGTCGTCGGGATGACCTTGTTTCTCCATCAAGGCATGCAATAACATTATAGCCCTGTATTGAAAATTCTTCTTGAGATAAAGCCCAAGTCTCAGCAAAGCACAGAATATCAGCAGAACAAATCAGTTTATCTGATCTGATATCCGCAATATGCTTGAATAGCCCCTCACATTTTGGTAATAAATATCCAGGCGTTGGTCCGATTTTTCGGCTAAAAATCTGTAGCATGTCGTCAACGCACCTTCTGTCCTCAATTTTTTAAGTTGAGTTTTAATGGGATCCTGCTGTCCAAATGGGTTCGGAGGAGAAAATTTCCCGATTATATATAATCCATTGGCATTTGCTGCTCTGCTACATCCTACATATAAAGCTGACCTGCTAATTCTACCCTCTAGATGAACCGCAACTTGAGCGTATGTTCCACCTTGGTTTTTATGTATCGTGATGGCTTCGGCTGGAATGACAGGGAACTGTCTACGTTCTATAGTTATTTGTTCATTTCACTTGTATTGGAATGATCGGACCACGCTCATGATTGGTGTCCAATCTGCATTGCGACTATGCGGCTGTTTGGAACGTGCAAAGCTTCCAACTCTTAGTTCTGCGAATGTCATCCATAGTCGCACCACTATGCTTTCAGGTCCAGACGATTCGGTATCCACCTGCATTAGTTCCCCTGTACCACCATTTACTAATCCATCACTCGTGTTTATGTTGACTGTTACCATATATTTTATCGATGTTTTGAGCTGCAATGTATGAGGCATTCCCTGTGTTTCTGATGGCTTGAAACCCTTCACAGCTTCTAAAATGTTTTCTCTGCTGCGTTCTGATAAGGAACTTGAATTAATTTTTGTCCTTCTCAGTCGAAATGAACTCGTCGGTCATCGTGTGCGCCAGTTTTGTTGAATTATTTCCTCCAGTATTTGAGTAAAAGAGATGGATGGCTTCGTTGGGTATCTCCTTAGAAGTCTTTTCCCTGCTTTTGATTAATTGGATATCAGCATGTGTCATATTTCCCTCTGACATGTTGTTTAAAGCGATGGCAAATTCTTGATCTTCACGCTGATGCATTATTTCGGTGAGCTCGAAGTATCGAAATTGATCCCAAAGCGGAGTTCCTGTAATTGCACTGTAATTATCATTGATATTCGGCGCAAATATCCATCGATCTCCTACTGGTGGCAAAACCAGACCAAACACGATAATTGGAATGCCTCCAAAGTAAGTACTGCTCCTAAAAATTTGCTTTAGCCTACAATCCAAATACGCAAACATCTTTGCTCCAACCATTGAAATTTC
The DNA here is from genome assembly GCF_001853355.1 of Bactrocera latifrons. Taxonomy (NCBI): domain Eukaryota; kingdom Metazoa; phylum Arthropoda; class Insecta; order Diptera; family Tephritidae; genus Bactrocera; species Bactrocera latifrons. The sequence goes on along the minus strand of NW_017535520.1, from coordinate 130,043 downwards.
ATCAATTATTATAAGTCTAATATCTATGAGATTAGCATAAATAGTGTTCAATGTGTCACTATTGAGGACCCGAAGATCGGCGGAGGACTGGTTGACGGCGAGTGAAAAAACGGAATGAAGTGTTAGACCTCCAATTCCAAATGCTGCTTTGCCAGTGGGTGCGCAGAGTAACACCTTGGCTGTTTCGGGGTTAGTTTCTGGTACACTGTTAGCGCGCAATGTCAACGACTGATATATAGTCGTTATAAGCCCGGTTTTGCCCACTCCAGCACCACCTCCGACATATTCGTAGAAGATTTTCTTCTTATTGACATTGTGCATTACATGAGCAAAATATTCCCTCTGCTTGTTGTTAAGAGATTGTACCATTGCTAGTAAATCTCCTTCTAATATTAGAGGTGGTAGTTTAATTAATCGAACCGCCTCTTCCACATTAGTGTTGTAATCGTGAAAAACATTAACTTCTCCTATTGGTACAGCTAGAGCTCTGAATTCGGGATCCAAGAGGCAGCTCTCTCATCAGCTATTTCTTCCGCTGAAACATGCAAGTTTTCCAGAATCCGTTCAAGCTCGTTGGATAAAAATTTGTCATATTTGAGCTTATTCTGCTCAATTTGTTCCTTGTGTGCGTTGCAAACACTCTCGACATCATTACTTAATAGCTCGGCCTCCTCATTTCTCCATGGGTGAAACATCATGGCAGTTTCTCTGAAGAAATCAGCTCTTGAACTTTCAATGCTAAAACGTTTCCAGCGCAGAATAAGTGCTTGCTCCTTTTCCTTAAAAATCCTGATCCATCTTTTAATGCCATTGGAGGTGCAGCTGTCGTGTCATCCTCCTTTTCCACTTCATTGTAGTCTTCATTAATAAAGGAAATATTCCTACTTGTTTTGGAAAATCTGAACCATGCTGCAAAATCTGCTAAGCAAAATTCTTCCAACTGATCGGGCCTTTGAGAGTAGTGCTCCAGTACACTCGGTACATATATGTCCGTAGAGTTCTCCTGTCAAGCATCCAATTCACGTCTGGGCTTTAGCATCCTTACTCGATTGTTTGGATGTGATGTATTTATAAATATCTCCCCGTTACTCGCTTTCGATAAATGCAATCCCAAAATATTATAAGCTGCTTCTTGAGTCGATATTTCCGACCCGTTTACAAATTTGTTTCCGATGTGCTGCAGTTTTCTTTTAATGGAGAAATTCCCAGCATTTATTTCCTCCATGGCTTGTCTCAATAGTGTTGATACCCCTCTATTAGATTTATTTATATAATTAATTATATAGCTGCAGCAAGCGTAGGCGTCCAAAATGAATTGAATATCCATATTTGCTCTATGCAAATTAAGGATATTTTTATTGTAGGCATTTAGAAGTCTGTCCGAAAATTTTTTCTTTAAGAAAATGTGTGGCTTTTTTTACAGATGAGCGAAGCGCGTGCTTGTATTCTTCATAATCTGTGTTAATCCGCTCATCCGCCAAAAAATTTTCAAAGCAGTTCAACCGTATTGTTTCTTCTCCTGCGAGATCCGTCAGATTTAATAGTTCCTGTATTTTTTTAAATTGTAGTTTGTGTTGCTCAACACCCTCCTCATTCTCCAAGGGGAAAAGAATTTCTGTCCGCGGCATCGGCAGATATGGCATGTTGAATCTGCACACTTGTTTTCCATGCAGGTTCCTTAGGCAAGCTCGACCATGTCTGTGTTTTTGGTACTGAATAAATTCCTGTAAGTCCAAATCATCACCATCAGTCGTAATGTGTCGGTCGATGAAAGTTTCAACTTCAGTTGTGTTGATGATTCCATCACTTTCCAATTGCGGTGCGTCACGTAACCAGTACATCCCATGACAATGTGGTGATCCCCTATGCTGAAATTCAATTCTATAATAGTAATTAATTACTAAATGTACTCCAAACAGTCCATTTTTTAACAATTTCAACATTTGGCGGAATCGATTGTCGAAATATCTGGAACATGTAACTGGATCTGTTCTTATGAGTCTCGCCTTTTCAGAACTTGATAGGACAGTGGCCTCTGCTTCCAAAATGTCTATTTTATCTACTACTTTCTTTAATATGACCAACAGCTCCGGCCATTTTATCTCTGCAGTTGACATTGTTATGAAGAATGTTGGCAATCCAAACTGACGGATGATGTGCAGGTGAGAATCGAAGTCCTTTGAGGATAAGATAGCCGTCATCATGCTGGATAAGGTAGCTGACAAAGTTTTCATCCCTCACATTTGCAGCAGTTATATTTCTTGATTAAGACTTTTTACGCAGGCAAATAGAAATAGCATTTTTGATGCGCTCCAACTCGTAGAACTTATAAATATGCAGAAGCACGTCCACATGCACGCAACGTCCATCATAGCGTCGAATTTCAGATCGCGCAATTTTGCTATAAGTTGTAGTGGATGTTCTGCAACATTTTTGCTGGTCGCACTGTCTCCGTCATAAAATTTTGCTCATATTCCAAGCGACGCTTCAGGTGCCAAATCTTCGTGGTAGCATGGTGATTGTCTCTACAACAGAAATCGGGATATTTACTACTGCTATTATTATATTAGCCTTTCCTCCAGACACGTCAAATCCTGAAGACATTCCGGAATGTCAGGAAACTCCAATCCTTCTGAGAGGCAGATATTTGATATTTTCCCTTGTTTGACAATACCATAGCAGGTGCTGCAAAAATTATATTGTTGGTCCGAAGATGGAAACTTCGACGACAAATAAAAAACTTTTCTAGCATCTTCCGAGTGCGTGAACTTTGCTGAGGTCTGACGTTTTTCTAGCTTTTTTACTTGGTGAGGGAACCAAGTGCCCCCACAACACACGCATATTTCAGTGGGCCCTTGTTTTTACCAACAATGCAACAAGAAGAATTTAAAATTTGTTCACGATGTCTTGTTATTGGATCTCCTCGATGACTTCTCCTCAATACTGCATCTCGTTGCCTTTCTTCTTCTCTGATTATTGAATTCTGGCGTCGTACAGTACGTTCCATTGCGTCGCGCTCCTGTTCCTGAGTTCTATATTCCGGATTCAACTACCTGATTGAATGTCTTATTGTGTCGCTCCTGCTTTGCGTTTCTATATTCGGGATTCGTCCGTCTGGAGGAGTGTTCCGCAGTATTGCGTCCCTGCTCCTCAACTCTATACTCCGGATTCAAACGCCTGATTGAATGTCCYATTGTGTCGCGCTCCTGCTCTGCGGTTCTATATTCGGGATTCGTCCRTCTRGTGGMGTGTTCCGCAGTGTTGCGTCCCTGCTCCTCAACTCTATACTCCGGATTCAAACGCCTGATTGAATGTCCTATTGTGTCGCGCTGCTGCTCTGCGGTTCTATATTCGGGATTTGTTCGCCTAATTAAATGTTCCGTTCCTGCTCCTCAGCTCTGTATTCTGAATCCAGTCGTCGGTTTGAATGTCTTATTGCGTCGCGCTCCTGCTCCGCAGCTCTGTGAAGTACGTTTTGTCGTCTACTGGAACGTGTAGAACTGTCCCGAATTCTCTCTTCATTACGGAACTCCAAATTTGTGTTACGTAATTGTGCAATATAGTCGGCGTTCCTCAGTCGATTTATTTCCAAATTTTGACTATATTGTTGTCGTCTTCGATTCAAGGCATTGCGACGTCTTTGTTCCTGCGACTGCCTAGATACTCTTGGCATTTTTATAAATTAATATAAAATATTTGAAGCAATAAAAAATATACAAAAAAATTAACAGTTAAGAATTGATAATAAATAATAAATAAATAATAGTATATTTCAAAAAAATAATGGTTATTTAAAAAAAATTGTTTTTTGATAAATTTGAAAGTTGCTTGGTTTTTCAAAGTTTAAACTGCACGCGTAAACTGAAGGAATCCGATGTGTTTGCACTCTATTTATATCTTTTAGAACCGTATATGTAAAATCCTTCCAGTTTTTTACCGGTTTACACTTTACCTAACCTTCCAACTTTGTATATTATCAGTTAATTATGGTTGAATAATTATGCATACATTGTTAATTATTCATAATTATCTGTATTAATACTAATAAATAAAAATAATAATAATAATAACATATCTGGAAAA
>NW_017535520.1:122968-124645 GCF_001853355.1 Bactrocera latifrons | reverse complement strand
AATTTCGCGAATATATCTTATTAAATGCAAAAGTTTTCCATACCAGCACTAAATTCCGATCGTTCAGTTTGTATGGCAGCTATATGTTATAGTTAACCGATCTGAACAATTTCTKYGGAGATTATATTGTTGCCATAGRAAATAACTTGTGCCAACTTTAGTGAAGATACATTGTCAAATGTGAAAGTTTTCCATACAAGAACCTGATTCCGATCGTTCAGTTTATATGGCATCTATATGTTATTGTGGTCCGATATCCGCAGTTCCGACAAATGAGTAGCTTCTTGAAAAAAAAATGGTGTTTGCAAAATTTCAAAACGATATCTTAAAAACTGAGGGACTAGTTCGTATATATACAGACAGACGGACATGGCTAAATCGAATCAGCCCAACATACTGATCATTTATATATACACTTTATAGGGTATCCGACGCTTTCTTCTGGGTGTTACAAACTTCGTGACAAAATTAATATACCCTGTTCAGGGTGTAAAAAGGACAGGCAAAAGCATTGGCACACGCATAGGCCCACACATACACTCATATTATCCTCAAAAGCCGCTGGCGGAAAACAAAGTGAGTTGTATCATTTTCCAATTTTATATTATTGTATATGTACATATATGTATGATTTAATTTAAAAAATAAAATTTACGGTCTGACTAAAACTCCTTTCGGAAAAGTAGTGAGAACCATTACCAAACTTTTTTCGGTATTCGGATTATTTTCCGGTAAAAACCGAAAAACCGCTAACAAAGTAGTTTGGTACTGTATACAGCGGACAATAAAAACAAAAAAAAAGATATTTCAAGTATTTACTTGCAGTAATTTACAGCAAGACACCCTTATACTTAATCAAGTATAAGCAGGATTGCTTAAAATAAGCTACGGCAATCACGGAAAAAAAAAAAACAAAAAATTAAAGCATACATATGCGCAAATAAAATTGGAGATAAAATACATACATACATATATGTCACATATATTTCCATAACATCCAAAGAGCATAATTTGCCTTTTCGCTAAGTTAAACCATATTCACATCAACATATTTCAAATGCATATACATATGTACATTCATATCTAATATTTAAAGATTATTAAATTCTCTTTTCGCGGCTTCTTATCTCTGCGAACATATGTATATAGATACACTTGTATATGCGGCGCGATTATAAATATATACATATATACATAAACCCGAGTAAACTTGAGAAAATTACCTACGGTCGGTTAATTCTCTTTTCGTGGTTTTCTTCGTACGAACACTAAATACATACATATCACAAAAAAGGATTTTTGTAACATATAAAATTTGTACAAAAGTGTACTATCACGTATGTAGATACGCTAATTACTTCAAAGTCCACATTGGCATATGTTCCGCAATACCCCTTGATTTTTGATCAACAAAAACAAGCAGGATTGTGTAAAAACCAAAGCGTAATACATCGGTACATACATACATGCATATGTACAAAGTGCAGTGGTCTCTAATACGAGCGCTCATTAGCACATAATAAATAAAATATCCACCTATAGGTATACCCTATAGGACATTTGGACATAAAGCATATATAAAAGAAATATATACATACAAAATAAAATACATAAAATATTTCCGGTCATTCAAATATAATTAAATCAAATTTAAGCGTTTAATTATTTATTTTACTT
>NW_017535520.1:119661-121608 GCF_001853355.1 Bactrocera latifrons | reverse complement strand
TGGGACCCCATTCTGGTAAATATATGCACAGCTGCATTACCAGAAAAATCGTTACTTTTGTGGGAGCAATCACTCTCATCCCGAAGAAAGTGCCCAACGTGGCAGCAAATGAAAGAATTTCTTACTACCCAATATGAAATTGCAGAAAGGGTAGATAAAAAAAAATAGTCAGACCGAAAAACGTTCAWAGCGACCTCAATAGAAGCTTCAATAGACCCCAAGCAAGTAGCCACAATAATTTAAATAGAAGCTTTTTTAAAAATCAAACGTTCACCTCCAAACAAACGTCATGCGAACTTTGTAGAGGAGGTCTCAAACTCAAATCATGCGAAAAATTCAAAAAAATTAATATTAGCGATAGAAACAATTTCGTAAGAACGAAAAAACTATGTACCAACTGTTTGTCAYATGCGCATACCTTTAAAGATTGCGAAAGCAAATTTAATTGCGTTTATTGCCATAAAAGACATCATTCAATGTTACATATGACCAATTTTTCCAGCTCGCCCCCAAACAGCGCAAACGTAAAAAGAGCAACAGGTTTAGTTGCGACAACAAATTCTGAAAACTGCCAAGAAGCACCATTCTGCTCAAAGGTGGTAAAAACCCAAACGCTACATAGCGAAAATCATAGTAGGGTACTATTACCCACAGCAGTTGTCTCCATCGAACACCGAGGAGAACTGTATAAACTCAGAGCCTTAATAGACCAAGGATCACAACGATCATTTATAGYGTCTAGGGCACAAAACAGGCTACAGTTCCCAACAAAACTAGACAATTTTGAAATCACGGGAATAGGCGGAAAAGTGGTTCAAAACTCAAATAAAATCTRCCCCATTACCCTCTTTTCCCCCAAAGCGGATAAGTGTATACAGCAGAAGCTAGTGTCTTACCGCAATTAACCAATATGCTACCAAGCTATCATATAAATAGCAAGCATTGGGAAAAGGTTTCACACCTTAAGTTAGCAGATTTCAACTGCAACACCCCCACTCAAATAGACCTTCTATTAGGCAGTGATCTCATACCACAGATAATACTCGAAGGTATTAAGAAAATTTCAAGCACACTCTTAGCTCAAAAGACAATTTTCGGATGGGTCCTAAGTGGACTAGTTGTGGATCCAGTTACAGCATTGACAACTCAAGTTAAGGAAGTCTCAAACGAGTACCTTAATTCACAATTGAAAAAATTTTGTTTATAAGAAGAACTCCCCACATATCAGTCACAACCCCTGAAGATCAGTATTGTGAGGACTTTTAAAAAAGCCACAACTACTAAATCGGAAAATGGTCGGTACGTCGTACGACTACCACTTAAACAACAATTTACTAACACACTCGCCCTAGGTCACTCTCGCACCTCTGCAATACAGCAGTTTTTAAGTATGGAAAGAAACCTACTTGAAAAGGGTGAACTCAAATCTGAATATGATGGTGTGAAGAAGAATACCTCCATTTAAATCATATGGAGGAAGTAAACCCAGGGGAGAAAATCGTCAACGGCAAATACTACTCCTATCTGCCGCATCACGCAGTAGTAAAGCCAGACAAAAAAACAACAAAAGTAAGAGTTGTTTTTAATGCCTCAAAAACCACCAGTTCAGGAAATTCCCTCAATGAATTCAAATTAAAGACAGTTACATTTGGCGTTAACTGTGCACCATATCTAGCCATACGAACACTCCACGAATTGGCGGACAACACAAAGTCAGAATTTCCTCTGGCAACTGAAGTGTTGAAAACTCAAACGTATGTAGACGATATTCTATTTGGAAGTCCCACTCTTCCACAAGCATACGAGGCCTTATCACAGGTAATAAAAGCCCTCAATTCCGCAGGGTTTCCATTAAAAAAGATTACGGCAAATCACCCAAATATACTCAAAAATATTTCAAACGAAAATTTGTTGGACACTAATTTCCTCATATTCGAAAAGGAAAGT
>NW_017535520.1:88994-119388 GCF_001853355.1 Bactrocera latifrons | reverse complement strand
CAAGCGAAAGTCTTAATACAAGAATTATTTCTAGATGGAACTGACTGGGACGAACAAGTGAAACCTCTTCGTTTAGAAAAATGGCCCCAGTTCGCAAACAATCTGAATGACATTTCTCAGATTCAAATTCCGCGATGGGTAAACTATTCCCCCGAACACAAATTCGTATTACATGGCTTCTGTGACGCCTCAGAAAAGCCATATTGCGCTACTATCTATGTGCGCACGCAAAGTGATATCACAACCACAAGCCACTTATTAGTAGTAAAAGCAAAGGAAGCACCTTTAAAAACTATAAGTCTCGTACGACTTGAGTTATGTGGCGCACTACTACTTTCTAAATTAGTAGCCATGGTGCAAATACATTTAAACATGACAAAATGCAAACTATATATGTGGTCCGATTCAGAAATTGTACTAGCCTGGTTGGAAAAACCACCACATGCATGGAAGACGGATATTTCTAACCGAACGTCTCAAATACTTGACCTAGTGGGATCAGCCACATGGCGTCACGTAGCCAGTGCTGACAATCCTGCCGATCTAGGTACAAGAGGGTGCAAGCCACTGCATCTTGCCACTACCACCCTCTGGTGGAATGGMYCCCGATGGTTGATAGAATCTCCGGATTCTTGGCCACAATCCCTCATGCGCAACATTATCGCCCCAGAAGGGCGAAAAATCGCCACATTTCACACATTATTGGATAATACCGACATCCTTAAACGATTTTCATCGTTTCCAAGAGCTCTCAGAGTAGTTTCTTATATGTTCAAATTTATAGAACAGCTCAAAAGCAAAGTCAAGGGATCACATAATTTCCCATGCAACACAGTGACGCACCTAGAGTTACAAAAAGCAAAGGTCGCACTAATCGCATATATATCACTACTAAGAGAATCGAAGCCGATTGACAAAAAGAGCTCACTCTTAGTTCTAAACCTATTTCTGGACACGAATATTCGAGCCTAAGTTACAATGAACGCCACCCTATAAAAATTTCCGGAGAAGTCACCATTTGCCACATTATTCCTCAACTACATCCACATCTTAATGCTACACGCCGAACATCGCCTCATGCAACATATGGTACGCCAAAACTTTCATTGGAGCTCAGCGAGCCACAGAAAAGCAATTTGTGGTGTCACCCGACATCGTACAAAAGTACGCCTCTCAAGGTATCAATTGGTAATTTATACCYMCAAGCGCTCCTCATATGGGCGGTTTATGGGAATCAGCTGTAAAAAGCTTCAAATCCCATTTCAAACGGGTAGCTGGAAATTACAAGTTCAATTACGAAGAGTTCACGATGTTATTAAATCGAATTGAAGCCGTTATCAACTCACGGCTACTCACAGTGCTCTCGCAAGACCCCTCATTTCACTGCCTTAACTCCAGGGCATTTTCTAAAAGGAGCCCCCATCCTGGCCATTCCTGAGCCAGGCGTGAGTCGCTATCCCTATTAAATCGATGGAAACGAATTAAAAATCTCCATCATGATTTCAGCCGCCGATGGAAGRACGAATACATAAAGCATCTCCACAAAAGATACCGCTGGAAGACTCCTGAGCAAGAACTTAAACTTGGAGACTGTGTCCTCCTTCATGATGATAGTCTACCCCCTAGCGAGTGGCGGCTTGGCCACATAGAAAAGCTACATTATGGCTCCGACGGTAACATACAAGTCGTGGATCTCCGTACGCAAAACGGAACACTAACCAGACCGCTCGTGAAGCTGTGCTTTTTACCAATCACCGACGACCGCGAATCCGAAAAAACCAAACCGCGATATAATAAAATCACTAAATTGAGCACTAAAACGAAAAGCACGCTCGTAAAAACCGTTTGAATTAAAAGAATATTTACAAATAATTGTCGATCAATACGACGACACATTCATGCCAGATATCGTGGCACGATTTCTCATATCAATTTATATCACAGGCATGTATAATTAACAATCTTCTCTACACAGATCACCATGGATGTAGATACACCAGTCGCAACCCCGTCAACCGCTCGCGCTACCAATGCGCCACGCACTGGGCCTACAACAGCGCCCCGAACTGTGGCTGCAACAACGCCAACACCTRTACCGGCAATCGCGCCTGCACCCTCACCTCGTGGTGGCACCCGACCACTATCGACCACATCGAGGACTTCCGAGACCCGACGGATAAGGTGCCCCATCTGTCGACGCCCTCATCGTCTTCATCATTGTGGAATTTTTAGGGCTATGCGGCCTTTGCAACGGCACAGCTCGTCACGCGAAGAGCACCGGCCACCCAATCATCGCGGCCGCGTCTCCCGCCTTTCACCCGCYGATCGTGTCATACACCAGCGGAGTGTAACCTCGTTGCGGCGTCGGCAGACTTGACCACCCCCTCGTCGATCCATGGGTCTCAGAAGCGTTGTGGCAACGCTGCAACAGCTGCAGCGCCTTTTGGGCTAAACAATCGTTTAGGGGGGCCGGGATGGCTAAATGAGCACCTGAGCCCCCTCTTAATATAATACACCCCACACATACACACCATACTCAACACGACTACACCATCCATATCATCCACACATCTACACCATATTCATCATCCACACCTCACACACCACATACCGGCATCATCTACATCAACAAAAGGGACTGGCGGACGGCGCCCAACTCTCTTTCGATTACGATCCGTGCGCATATACGCATTATCAGCCAGCAGCTTGCTTCTTTTTTCGCGATCCTCCTTTTCATTTTCATCGTTGTCAACCAAGTCGTCGCTGAATCAATTGCTGAGTCCGCGGGTTTTATATTAATTATTAATTCGTTTTATATCGAATAACTATGCATCAAATGAAACTATTATGTTGTTATACATTATTGGAATACCTTTATCCAATAGCGCCCTTTGTAAAACTATTATGATAAAACSAATAAAAATAAAAAGGAATATAATAAGATTCCATATGAAAATGTAATAGTGTGTAAGAATAATAAATTATTTGGCATTATGAACAAATGTAACGAATATAACAATATAAAAATTAGTAGTAAAAATGTATTATAGACATAAGCAACACTACCTGTGCAGAATGTATTTTAATAAATAATCAAAACATACCATCGGTAGAAAAGGTATCACCTGGCATTATGTTACTAAACCAATATATCGGTATGATAAGAATTGACAGCCAAAACATAAAACTTTCTGGATCATATGCAGTAGAATACCATAATTCCACGGTGTGGATAGAAAATCAAACGTACTCATTTAATGATAACTTTAGCAGCAAACCGCTAGGTGCAATTTTAMAACTGAATAAAACATCGTATCAAGAAGAAGAAAGTCTAAGTTTGGAAATGATGAAGAAAATTCATCTAAAAAATACACATCATTTGAAAACATTAAAAATAGCACACACTGCAGCTTTAGTTACCAATTTTTTGCTCATAGTTATCTGCATGATGAGCATAATTGCAATTATCACCATTCTGATTCAAAAAAATAAAATAAAAATGCAAAGCAAATATAACAGAATTAACAAATTACCACGTAAATGTTAATATTTTTTCGTTAATCATAAAGAAATAAAAACAACCGAAATACCTGCATTAGAAGGGTCAATAACCCTGACAGTTCAAATGCAGCGAAAAAACGGGAACGTTTTTGACGGAGGAGGAGTTAACATTAAAAATTATAGCTGGCGCTAATACAATTAAAGTTGACGCTAATATTTGAGATGAAATTTTAAAAAAATTTATTATCTTGGACACTCTTTAAATGATTACGCACTCGTTTTACTTTGTCCACAACATAACCGCATGTGTTGCTGCCACCCTCTTTTTATTTATAATTAGATACATGTTATATAATATTTACAGATGAGTAATGCTGCCAGAATATATAATTTACATATTTACGAAGCTGGCATCAAATTAAAATTAGAAAAAAAAGAAATGCTAAATGTTTCAATATGTTTTATATAATGATTTGTCCTTTAAAGTGCCTTTAATTTCTATAAATAAGTTATTAATTTACAATCATGTGAGCTTTTTATACACTTGCAACCTGTTGCTACACCTAACCAGGGCCGTGAAGGCCCTAAGACAAAAGTTATCTTGGGCCCCCTGTAATTTTTTTTTTTTAATAAAGAAAGACATTCAAAAAAAGGTTTTATATTAAACTTATTATTTTATTAATTCATAAAAATAATTTTTTCTTGACATTCGAGTTACATACATAGTAGAATAGCTTACTTTATATGTAAATTCACTTTTCGAAGTTTCATGGTAGTGAAAATTTTTAAAACATCGTCAAAGTCGATTTTTTTTAATACATCATTTTCTATTGCCATGACAGCTAGACTATTTAAGCGATTCTGAGTCATTGATGAACGTAGACAGTTCTTACCTAATTTTAATTTTGAAAAGCTACGTTCACCCGTAGCATTTGTTATCATCAGACATCTATATATTTTCAAGGCTGTCATGACATTAGGAAATGAAGATTRTGACATATTATCAACAATTATTTTATAAGACTCCTGAGCCGACAAAAAGTTGTTAGATTCTAAATCGTTTAATGTCAGTATAAAATATTTAAAATGTATCATTTCTTCAGCGAAGTCACATTCAATGTCTTCGAAATAACACTTCTAAACTTTCAGGTGACTTTGTACCGCATATGTAAGTTATCCCAATGAAATCAAAAGTGTGTGTTTTGCTCATAACAGTATTTTTTTGTGCCTAAAATAAATAAATTTGAGAGAAAAACTTGACTTTCCTCTATTTGACTTTGATTTTAGCAAGTTGCAAGAGTATAAAATGTTCGGTTGCACCCGAATTTAGCCATACTTGTTTTAGTTTACAATTAAATAATAACAAGTAAATGCGAGGACATATTTTCAGATTATTAAATAATTACTTCGCTGAGAAGTGAGCACTAGGAGGCGCTCATTAATACAACAACTGCGTAAAAATCGAAATTCCTTATTCGCAAAGTTTAACGCATTGAAATCAGAGATCTGCAATGTGCAAAAAAAACGAGAAAAAAAGTTAAATTCAGTTGCTCAGCTCTGCGCTAGGTCTCCGACCCTTCCTTCCTGGGTGTTACAAACTTCGTGACAAACTTAATATACCTTATTCAGGGTATACGAGGTCTGTTCAAAAAGTATTCGCGAATTTTGAATTTTCGCGGGTTACGTATATTCGAACTTCGAATTTTTTGTGGCGTTATGTTGGTACTCATGTCTCCCACTTATGAAGACAAGCTCGGCCATTTTGAATGTTCATTTAATTGTTGACAGATGCTTTGCTTGCACGTGTTTTGGATCGTCTTCGATTTTTACCTACTCAAAAAAATGGATCGAAGAACCTGTATCACATTTTGTGTGAAAAACGAAATTAAGTGCGCGGATGCATTCCGAACACTTATCGGTGGTACAAAATGTTCTCAGAAGGCCCCTGCTCACACATCGTTGCTTGTGCGTGACTTTTTGGCCAAAACCAACACACTAATGATGCCGGAGCCACCGTATTCCCCAGATCTGGCCCCCTGAAACATTTTCTTGTTCCCTAAACTGAAGAGGCCCATAAAAGGACGACGTTATGCTTCTTTTGACGAGATAAAGACGGCATCGAAGGAGGAGCTGAAGAAGATAAWAAAAAAATGATTTTTTGAAGTCCTTCGACGTTTGAAAAAACCGTTGGCACAGGTGTATAATATCTCATGGGGATTACTTTGAAGGGGACAAAATAGATATTCATGAATAAATAAATAATTTTTKAAAAAACACAAAATTCGCGAYACTTTTTGAACACACCTCGTAATTATAGAACAACAGCGTACTCTCTGCATCAGTTCCGAATGCTCTCTCTGCTGCCTATTCCAATCTCACTGCTGCGACTGTTGTTGTTACAATTGTTTCTGCAAACGCTTTTCCATCTAACGTTGCTGTTCCTGCTTCTGCTGATTATCTCTCTCCCGCTATGCCGAAAGCATAATCTGCAACTTCAACTGCTGCTAACTCCAATCTCACTTCTACGACTGTTGTTGCCAAGGGGTAATTTACCTTCACAGGAATAAAGAATTTCATTGATATTCCAAGCCGTTTTTGTTTTATTTAAGAAAATTTGTTGTGCTCTTATTGAAAAATCCGTTACAAATGCTTCTTCGCCTAACGTTGCTGTTTCTGCTTCTACTGATAATGTGAGTGTGGATTATCCCACTCTCGCTGTACCGAAAGCATTTTCTACCGCTCCACTGTTAATGGCACAAAGGCATCTCCGTCCAACGTTGCTGTTTCAGTTTCTGCTGGTAATGTCAGTGTGGATTATCGCGCTGCCGCTGCTCTACCTGCTGCTGCTCACAATACTGCTAAATATGCCAATACATGCTTATGCTGACGCTGTTGCTGGGAATATAAATGCTCATTCGAAAGCCAATGCCAAACAATTCAGTAGTTGATGCCAAACCAGATCGCCTCAATATCGCTTTTAATACTGCTCAAACAGATGCCTCTAAATTAATGCTAATGTAAATTTTAAGTTAAAAGTGAGCACTAGGAACAAAAAATCCCTAACTGCTTCAACTGTTGTTGGCGTTAATCCCAATTGTGATCTCGATGTCGTCATTTATGAAGGAATGGATTCACTTCTCAGCTCTGAAGTAATTGCTCAAGAAAAAAAATACATTATTTCTTCAAGTAATTTTGACAGCTGGTTACGCATTTTAAATGATCCACATTAGAAGAGCAAGAGAGAATAAATAAAGAAAATAAACTTTGTGTGTGATATGTATGTATGTATGTATGTATTTGTGTAATAACATAAATATCTTCATTGCAATTTAAGGAATGTTTTTGATGATTGGTAAGTATAATGTCACATTTAAAATGTAACTATACTTCATAATAGTGGTTTTAAATATTTTGGGATGAATTTAACGATTAATTTGAATTTTTTTTCATGAAACAATTGTTGATTTCATATTTCTTCGCAAAACCAGGTTTGCCATATTCGCATTTTATTGAAAAAAAGGATTGGAAATTAGTACTAGGTTTCTTCAGAGCTGCATACTAGCACAAGTAAATTTATCGCAGGAAAGTTTCTTGACCCTTTCTTAAGCGTTTCTTTGTATGAAGTTTTTATATTTCTTGAGAGCTAGATACTAAGCTTTAGATAAGGTTAGGTTATGAGGTCAAGGGATTTCATTAGACTGCTTGTAAACCGACAAATCACTTTGAGCCTTTCACAAATTCGTTAAGACTGCTGTTACTGCTACGTCTCCTAGTTCGCTGCAGTTAAGACTGCCGGGATGTTTTAAGTTCAGTCTTGCAAATGCTGGGCAATGGAAGATAAATTTGGCTATTTGGTATTTTAGATGGCTAATCAAAGATCTACTATATGTGTTGCTTTGTAAGACCATAGAAAAGAAGAACTCCTGTGTTTGAACTTATCAATTATGTCTGAAGGTATGCGCTCCTAAGTGCTTGTCTTGGATTTCCAAACACGGGACAGTCAAGGAAGAGTATCGAATTGTTTCTACCTCATCTTCTTCCATACAGCTTCTGCATATGGCSTCTTGTAAGACTCCCAGCCTTACTTCGTGGACACTAATAAGGAGAAGGGCAAAAAAGGAATCACTACATCTCTTGCGATCGATCTTGGGCTAAAAGGCTTTTGCGACAGACCATGAGTAGTAGAACAAAAGAAGGTACGGTTCTAGGGTGGCTTTTTTTGAAAGCTCATCAGCTTTACAGTTTCCTGCGATTCCACTCTGAAGGAGGCTACACTTCGGAGCAATAAATCTACTGCTACCTTAACGGCTACAACCTCGGCCTGGAAGACTATGCAATAGTCATAAAGTCTGAAAATGGAGTTGATAGAGAGCTCCTGACAGTAAACCCCTCCACCAACCTTCTCCCAAGCTTTAACCCATCCGTGAAGAAGCTCGCCGCCCCTCTCCTCCAACGGCTTCCTCCCATCCAAAATGGGTGGATAACGAGCCGCTAGTGTTCAGTTTGACAAAACCCAAACTCTCTGAGTCTGTGGCAACTTTCGCAGCCATACACACTTTGACAACTTGAGTCCATGAATATTTTTAGACTTATAGCATGAATGCCGATTGGACTATATCCTGTAAGAATCACTACGATTGWGATCAGATGAAACTTGTTAAGGGCAATTAGGTACTTAACTTACTGAAACAAGAATTATTTGACGATATGATCTTTATGTTAAGATTCGTATCCAGCTCTCAAGTAATTTCTCAAGAAAAAAATACATTATTTCTTCAAGTAATTTTGACAGCTGGTTACGCATTGTAAAAGATCCACATTAGAAGAGCAAGAGAGAATAAATAATGAAATAATGTAATATGTACATATGTATGTATGTTTTTGTGTAATAACATAAATATCTTCATTCGGATTTAAGGATGGTGTTGATGATTGGTATGTTTTATATAACATTTCAAAAGTAACTATACTTCATAATAGTGATTTTAACTATTTTGGGATGAATATAACGATTACTTYGAATTTCCTGCAAGAAACAATTATTGATTTCATATTTCTGGAAAAAATGATTAAAAATTAGTACTAGATTTCTTTAGAGTTGCATACCAGCACAAGTAAATTTATCGAAGGAAAGTTTCTTGACCGTTTTTTTATATGAAGTTTTTACATCTCTTGAAATCTGGATACTAAGCTTAAACGGATAAACTTTAAGTTAGGTGTATACCCATCTTTTTTAATTCCATTTTTTCTCCTTCAGTAAGGCCTTCTAGCATTACGTTCCGCCCCTTTCTAAAGAGAGGGGAAAACAACACTGCGGACTAGTTTATGCTTTCCCCTAATGGYTCTTGTCTTAAGGTGTAATATTAAAATTTATCGGGTATTAGGTCTAAATCAAATGTTATTCGCAATTTTTCACAATTCGATTTTGATATTATCAGTATTGTTGAGACCTGGCTTAATTGTAATTACTATGACAGTGAATATTTCTTTTATATCTTCCGTAAGAATAGAGAGCACGAAAAAACTGGCTGTCTTAAAGGGGACAGTGTCCTCTTATTAGTTCATCGCTAATTCAAGTCAATGACCCTCAGTTCATTGTAGTTTCATACATCGGTCCTAATAGTCCTCTAGAGTCGTATAAGACGCATGCACATACTATTTTCTCGCTGGTATTAAATAAGGTGAAACAGAATAATATTCTGGGTGACTTTAATTTAAGCAATATCGTCTGGTCCGGTTGTTTTTGCCCTTATTCCCTCCAATTGTTCGTATTCTCATGAGTTGTTTCTAATTGATATCCTGCTTAGTCTCCATCTGATTCAAATCAATTAATATTGAAATAGTCTTGATCGATTTCTTTCCTTAGTCTTCCTTAGCGATAATTCAAACTTTTGCTTCCTTGATGGATTCTCTTCAATTAGAGGTGGGTATTTATCTTTTCGCTCAAACCTATTGACGGGCTTGGCTTTAATGCTGCATTTCATGATTTTGCAAGATGATTCACTTTCTGGACTAGATACATCTAATAGTTTTTCCTTTACAATAAAAAAATTATCTTCAACTAAATCTCATGTTTCCTTTGTTCGATTTCAACACTACACAAAACTGTTTAACGATTTGGAAAAGGTTTCATTAACCTCGCGGACTCTAACATTAAGTAAAACCATAAGTCTTTTTTTAACTTTGTAAAATCTAGAAGAGCGTGTCCGGCTTTACGCTGGGATGATAATTCGGCATGCACACGATGAGCCTGAAACTACTTTCACTTTTCCATCTATAAATTTTGGCATGTGTCTTCCACAGGACGATATTGCCAATTCTATTTGTGATATTGCCAATTCTGTTTGTGATATTAAGCCTTCTTTCAAATTGGATCTGGATGGGCTCCCGCCTATGCTTATAAAAAATTGTCCTACCTTGGTATATCCTCTCTCGCTTCTCTCCAATAAGTCTCTGTCCTCTGGGAATTTTATTTCAGACTGGTAGGTAAGGTGGTAGAAAGCATGTAGTCTCCAATTAAAGACCTCTTTTTAACCTTTCCACTATTTACAAAATTGTTGAGTGCTCTGTTAGAAATAAATTCGTTTTTGCAGTAAAATCAATAATTAATTTAGCGGATTTTAGCGATTATTGCATGTTTGCCTTCTCCGCTGGATTTTAAGTAAATTGCATTTACACAGATTTCTCTAAAGCCCTTGATAAAGTTTCACACAATATTCTAATAAAAAAAATTATCATATTTAGGTTTTCACTCTGGTTTCTTGCAGTGGATTAAGTGATATTTGCACAATACATAGTTGTTAGTTGTTAGTGATTCATTCATTGCGTCTCCGAGAGTGCCACAAGGAAGCGTTTTAGGTCTCCCTCTCTTTGTGCTGTTTATTAGTGACATTTCCTGTTGCTTCTCTTTTGCTATATGAATATGACTTAAAAACTTTCACAATAATCAAAAACGCCGTAGATGTAATTAAACTTCAATGTGATATTGATAGTTTTTATGATTGGTGCCTGAAATCGAAGCTTTTTCTGAATCTACTTAGGTAAATGTTCTCAAATCTCGCTCCCAATTTTTAAAAGCAAATACAGTTTAAGGCTACACCCAATTCCTACTATTGCGTCTTTGCCGCGCACCTTGAAAACAATTGGGTAAGATGTGGTAGCCAACCTCTGTGTAACCTAGGGTCACGGCTAAAAGACAAAACGCTTCAGCGAAGTCACTCCGGTTTGAGGGATCGCTGAAATCTAATTGCAGCTCTGTTCACCAGAAGCAAAACGCTTCAGCGAAGTCACTCCGGTTTGAGGGATCGCTGAAATCTAATTGCAGGTCTGTTCACCAGAAGCAAAGGAAATAAAGACTATGATTTAAAGACAAACCCTTGCAATGTCTGGTCCCTAAATTAGAAAAGTGCCGCTAACCAGCTCGCAAATTCGGAGTTGGCCAGGCATTCACTCCACTTATTTGCGCCTACACCCCGAGTAAGAGAAAAACGATATGATTACAGGTGCAATTTATGAGCAGCTGGAGCGCGCTTATTACAACTGCCCCCGCTACAATGCCAAAATTGTGGTTGTCTATTTCATCGTCAGGGACAGAGAAGACATCTTTGACACAACAGTTGGAAAATTCAGCCTCCTTAGCGAATCCTGTCCAAATGGGTTATGGTTGATCGACTTCAGAGGAGCCCAAAATATGATTGTCTGTAGTATGAGGCTCCGGATCGAAAAATTCAAACCATACGACATGTCTCCATTGTCCTTGACGTGCTTCGACGAGAGAGCTGAAATCTCTGAGAGCACTAATCAGCAACTCAAAGGGAACTGGTGGTATGATGAGAACTGTCGTGTYGTAGTGGTGAGAAATCGGACTGCCTACATCGCAATATCGCGATCCACTATAATACGAGCGGAGGGGGATAAATACTGAGAGTTGAATAGCGAAGAGAAGCGAGGCGCAGATGCCGACAAACCAAATCTAATACATCTATGTAGGATAGCAAGGGATCACTCCGCACTTTTCGATACCAATCGAGGTTTCAGATAAGGAGACTCCCTATTTCAAATTATTGCGGGAGAAAATAATATGACCTGCAAAGATAAATAGAGAAACGAAGCGTATACCCAGACCGTATACACGAGGACAAGACAAAAAATTTCCTGTGATCAAACAAACAGTCATCGAATTCGCGACTTGACTCACACAACACTGTGAACAGTCAAAACTTTAAGTCGTAGATAATTTCGTCTGTCTTGGAACCATATAAACACCAACAAAATTATTAGCCTTAAAATCTATTGCGGAGGCATTCCGGCCAACAGGTGTTAGTATGAACCGAGTAGGCAATTAAAAAGTAACATCCTCTGTCGACGAACAAAGAACAAATTCTACAAGTCCTACATCATTCCTATCCAAATATAGGGAACGGAAGCATGCGCAATGGCATCATCTTACGAGTCGGCCTTAGGAGTGTTCGAGAGAAGGGTTCTGCAAAATATTTGTGGTCATTTGCGCAATCGCAACAGCATTAGCTCAGCAAATGTTCACACTTTCCTCCATCGTATTTCAAGAACAGATTGACCGATTTGAAATTTGTAGGGTACACTCAGCAATAGTAAGCGGAATATTACAATTTTGTTCACCCAATGGTTGTACGCATCTCCTAAAACTAAGCCCGATACATATTTGGCATATATATATACATATATCGGTGATCAGGGTGACAAGAAAAATTAATAGAGACAGTCACCTCTCTGCCCGTCCGTTCAAGCTGTAACTTGACTAAGAATTTATATATTTTGATGAAACTTGGCAAGCATGTTCCTTAGTACAGAATGTCAATGTGTTTTTACGTGCATACCTGTCTACGAAGAGTACACTCCACGGTGCTTTCTCTCGCTAGAAGCACACAGATCAATACACTCGTTGATCAGCGCCCCGAAGCCTAAATGCATTTTGCATTTAATCCTTGGTTCCCATTGGTTCGAGTGGATAGGAACACCCTAGTTACCTTGGTGAGGTTCGAGGCCCATCTAAAATCTCAGCTGTACTTTGGGTCCGGCACCCGGCCGCAGTACGACTCCACATTGTATAAAATGCCCTTCTTGCATTTAGGTATATACCACAGCCACCACGAATCTAACCAAAGGGCCACACCCAATGAGCAGATTGGAGTTAYCTCCAAAGGCTAACTGCTCCYCATGGTACAGGTTATAGTCTTTGATCTGACTTTGTAGTAGTTGCTACTACCAGTTGAGTCCCCATATAAACTCAATGACTGGTTGCATTTGTAGCTGTAAATATAAAGCTTAGAATTTGACTTCCTGCTAAATATTATAGCACTTATCTGACTTAGACCATGTTGACATCAAAACATGGTCTCTAAAGTCTGACATAGTGCATATGGCTTTCAGTCGCCTCATACGACAGGTATGCCGGTCCACGGGTATACTCGGTTTCCCTTCGAACCCGGAGGGGTCCCCCTACCCGCAGGGGAACGTCACTGTTGACAGTCATAAGTTTGAGGTCTTTGATAATTTCGTCTATATTTATAATTTCCTTAGTACAAAACAAATTACAAGTTCGTAAATGGGCATAATTGACCCACTGCCACACCCACCTGTTCGCCCCGCTGTCTAATAAGTTTAATGTACATATCTCCTAAACGACTAATGCTACAACAACCAAATTTTCTGAACGCAAATTTTATAAGAACTCTTAGCAACAGCGCTCACTCTCCATATAATGGTACTTTTAAACATGTCACACTCCGAAAGTGGAGCAAATCGGACAACAATTACGCCTGCTTCCCATATAGCAAAATTGTAAATTCCATTTGTTTCTTTCACTTTCCAGTATACAAATCAAGAACCAATTAATATAAGTGACAAAACTTTGAGTGAATAATGCATTTACTCTGTGCCACTTTGTGACTAAAAATTGTTCAAATCCAGCAAAAACGGTTTCAGGCCCTAGATACCAAATACTTGGACCCCTATACCTATAGCTGATTTTTGGAAGAGAATATCGGCCAATGTGTGAGATAAATATTTGAAATTCAGGGCCAATACTGCCGCTGGCTCCCTTTTACCTAATATAAAGATTTTGGAAGATCCGGGTGATTTTGTTCTGCATATATCTGCCAATAAGAGTGTTATCTTGTTAGGTTGCGCCCGAACTTAGCCCCTTCTTATTTGTTTTCAAATAATACAATTAGTTGGAGTAATACACGAAGGACGTTCCCATTTTTTAAGCCAATGCCTTTTACATATATATACATATCTATACTGTCAAAATATATGTTAATAAATCATTATAAACTTAATGCCATATCTCTTTATTGGTCGAAGAAAAACAATCCCAAAAAGCAGGAAGTCAAATAAAAACAACAATTTAAATTTCATTTTAGGTAATAGACTCATTTCACTTTATTGAAATATTTAATTCACGTCAGCTAAAATTACAATAAAATCATTTTCAAATGTGACATATGTGATATAAACTCAACCGAAGAATCTAAACACTCGCTCGATCATTAAGAGTACACCACCAAATATAATTTCAATTTGATAACACTTTTTTACAAAATTAGAATATTAAGGCCATTTTTATTTGTTTGGCTATATAATATAAACTAGTTGTCCACAAAATATTTTCTCGAAATAAGGAATAGCCAATTAAACAAAAAAAAAAAAATTAACAAAAATGTACAATCCATGAAATTCATTATTAATTAAAAGAAAACAATATGAAGTTAATTTAAAGCGACTAAATAAGTTTCCTCACTAAYGGTCTAAAAGAGACTTGTTTAAAAACAAATCGTTCTTTCTTTAGCCTTAAACTGCTTTAATTCTTCGTGGCATAGAATTCACTAGGATCTTAATTGACTTCCTTATAATGGGATCATACCAAACCAGTTCTAAAATCTTATTAGCTAGATTCTATTTAGCAATTTCACAAATTATAATGTGCGCAAAGTGCTCAATATGTTTAAATCACTATCTGTACGGCGCACGTAAAGCAAATTTTTGTGAGCTTATCAAATTATATTTGCTTTAGTCAGACTTCATAATCTATTGCCAATTATAAATAATTTCGAGTCGTTTAGACCTAATTTTTTGTGTTAATAGTGGCTTTTAAACCCACATCTCTAAATTTAAATACATTTGATGAAAATTTTGCATTTCCGCAATTATGTGAAGTGCACTTTTAAAACCGTGGCTTMAACTTATCCGCCGCAGTAATTTATCTGCTCTTATCTGTGTGACTTTAGACCTGGAAAATCAACAACTGACCACCTATTCACACTGGTCCAAATCTTGGTAAATCCCGTGAAAAGAGTATTTACACGGACCACGTTTTCGGCGATTTGAAAACTGTTTTTGATAGCATGAAAAGACTGCCTTTACGCAACGATGTCTGAATTTGGTATCCCCAAAAAACTAATACGGCTGTATGAAATGACGTTGAGAAATACCAAAACCTCTGTCAGGATCGGAAAGGACCTCTCCGAGCCGTTCGATACCAAACGAGGTTTCAGATAAGGTTAACTCTACTCTTTGAGAAAATAGTTCGAGCTGCAGAATGAGATATAGAAGTTACCATCTTCTATAAGAGTAGATGGCGTACGCCGATGATATTGACATCATTACCCTCAATAACCGCGCCATTAATTCTGCTTTCTGTAGAATAGATAAGAAGTCGTAGACAATCTCGTCTATCTTGGAAGGATAGCGGCTACGCTGGCTAGGTAATATAGTTCGAATGATTGAAAATACTCCAGCTCTGAGGGTACTGCATCGCCCGCGAGAGAAGCACAGAAAGAGGAAATCCTCCACTCCGTTAGAAAGGCCAGGTGTAGAAGGACCTGGCTTCGCTTGGAATCTCCAATTGGCGCCACATTTCAGAAGAAAGGAATGGAGCGGTGTTGTAAACTCGGCTATAACCGCGTAAGCGGTGTCTATGCCAATAAAGAAGAAAAAGTGTTAAATAATTTGACGGATTTTTAGTACTAACTTGAAATATATCAAATAATATACACAAAGATATTTTAAATATTTGCCGATGTATACATACATTATAATACAAACCGGCAGTTTGACAATATATTATGTTTATTTCACTTTCCAGTGTGCAATCCAAGAAACAATTAATGTAAGAGGACTGTCAAAATCGAACTACAACTGTTTAAGGCCACGGCACCAAATATGTGGACCCTAGTTACTGCATCGTACATTTTATCATAAAAATCGGTCAATCTTGCAGATTTGTTATTAAAATTTACATTACATACAGTGCGCCTGTATGTCAAATATGGATTGAATCAAATTTCAGTTTACTTTATACCGCATACAAGGTGCGATCCAAAGTAAACAGGACTTAAAAATAAAAACAGAACAAAATTTTTCCGCAAAATCAATTTACTTTATTCAAAATAATCTCCTTCTGCTTCAATACAACTTTTTGCATGGTAAAAAAGCATGTCGAACGAATGTTTTAGCTCGCTGGCCGAAATGGTCGTCAGTATGCCGGTGCCAGCCTTTTGGCTTCTACGTCTGCATAACTCTTTCCTATCATGAGCACATGCATTTTTCGGAAAAGGAAGAAGTCGCACGGTGTCATATCAGGGGAATACGGGGAGTGGTTAATGGTTAAAATGTGGTTTTTGGTCAAATAATCGTCCTTCGAATGTTGGATTCTGAGCAATTTTTGTTGAATTTCAATGATGATTTCGGCCGACTTTTGATGTATTCACGCACAGTTTCGATGGAATTTCTGGTGACCATGGACTTTCATTGGCGGACATGTTGATCGTCTTTTATGTTCTCACGACCACTTTGAAAATATTAAAACCACTCGTACAATAGGCAATAATCGCCATAAACTTTTTTCATAAATTGAAACGTTTCGCTAAAAGCTATACCAATTTTAGAACAAAATTTAATGTAAACTGACATTTAAAACGCAACAACTTCCCTTCCGATATATGAAATGTCATGAAATTCTCACTGGACAATCGATAAAGATAGCATATTCGAACGCACCAGTCGACATATAGATGGCGCCACCAGGGTTAGCTAGATTCACAAAGCCCTGTTTACTTTGGAAAGATGCTTGTGATTCGGCCAATATGTGAGTTTTACTAGCGAAAACAATAGAGCGTGTTTTAATAATAACTATGTATTTTGCGCCCAAAATGAATTAAATCGGGAGAAAAATTTTCAAAATCGCCATTAATATCCCGATTTTCAAATATCCGGTGGTGGAAAGTGTACCTTACTGAAACTGAGAGTGCATATTATTAGCATATTAATAATATGTGTGATGAGAGCTCGCATTGTCATGGTGCACAATGATTCGTCTTCTCTTGGTCGTTTTTCGAATTTCTCCGAAGACTTCTAGCAAACAAATGGTGGTGTACCACTCAGAATTGACCGTCCTACGCATAGATCCATGATTCGTCACCTGTGTGGGATGGTGCTTCATAGCCATACAAAGATTTTAGTTCATCGATGCACTCTTGTCGTGATAATCCAGTGAGTTAATTMCATTTTTTGGCCGAGATGAATTTTTGAATTCCCTGTAAATAAAACAATTCACGATTAAATGAGAAAACGTTCTGAGTGATGTTATGCTAAAAAATGTCAAACTTTCCAATGGAAATGTCAGATTGCACCTGAAATATATATAGCAGCCTCCGTACATGTAATTTTAATATAATAAATTGGAAACACACTTACCACGTCTGGATCGGTGAACAGTCGCAAAAGGAGAGAGCGCGCAAATTTTTTAGTTAATGTTTAATTGCGCGCGAATTAAAACTTCGAAAAAGAAAAGATTGCTCTGCCGATACAGACGTGGCAAAAGAAATTGGGCGGACCGGCGTCAACATTCTCCCCGCCTTGCAGTGTAACTTCAAATGCAGTTTACAATAAATTACTTAAAACTAACTTAACTGACTGGCTCCYGCACTGCCTCTTCCATGTCTTCTTTGCAGATGGGGTGACCGACGAGACGAATCGAGTCTGGTTCGGTCCGGGAAATGCCGCTGAGACGAATCGAGTCTCAGTCGGTCAATGCCATGCCGCCAATTTGTATAGGAGTCACCACCTTCCGAAGTCGGCGAGACGACTCGAGCCTAACTCGATCCTTGGTAGGTGGTAAATGTGAGAGGCGTTGGCAGCCAGTGCACCTTATTGTGCCGATATTATCTCATGTGCATCTGCTTGACGACGGGTGTCTCGTCCACGCCTTCGCTTCGGATGGGGTGGCCGGCGGAACGAATGGCATTCCGCTCGGTCCGGACAATGTCGCTGAGACGAATCGAGTCTCTGTCGATGGTTGAGATGCCGCCAATCCGAAAGGAAGTTACCAACACGCCGAAGTCAGTGAGACGACTCGAGTCTGGCTCGATCTTTTGTGTGTGGTTTGCGGGAGAGGCATCGTTGGTCAGAGCTTTGCGTGTTACCGCCATGCACTGAGGTGGGCTGATTGTTGACAATGCTGTTGGTCAAACTGTTGCTGCTGTTGTTGTTGCTGTCGTTATCCACTACGGCCAATGTGGAACAGCCGTTCGAGTTGGCTGTTTCGTTCAGAATGTTAACCAAATAATGTGAAGGTGTTGATGTTGGTGTTGGGGGCTGTTGTGGTGACTGCTGCAGCTGCTGTTGCCGGATTTGAATCAATTGATGTTGAAGTTGCTGTTGTTGCGCTCTCACCGTTGGGCTGGACGCCATGGGTGACGAAATGTGCGCTGGAGACGTGGACGGCTGCGTTATCGGCAGCTGTGCTTCACTCTGCGTTGATTGCTGCTGTTGTTGTGAATTGTGAAATCTGTTGTTGTTGTAGTCTTGGTTGGAAACTAGCTGGTGCATCTTGTGTCGCCGTTAACATTACAGCAAACGGTGCTGCTGTTGATGCATTTGTTGTTTGGGGCGTTGTTGGATGATGTGATGATAATTGTGGGTGATGTCTTGGCGATTGCTATTGCAGCGTAGTCTGTTGATGGGGCGGTTGTTGCTGCTGTTGTATAAATAAAAAATTAATATTATTTTTACTACAAAAGCGGTGTGTGTTTGTTGTTTAGTTATTGCTGAATTTTGTCCGTTGACTTTACAATTTATCTTCATTTCTTCGGAGGGAACGGAACCTGTTAAAATCCAACCGAACACTGTGCGATGTGCAACGAGGGATCCGAAGATTTTCGATTTTTTTATTATGATTCTTGGGTAAAGATCCGCTCCGATGAACAAGTCAACCTTTCGACTCGTAAATAAATTATTATCCGCTAAGGGGATATTGGGTAACCTTTTTACCATTGAAGAGTTAATTGATCTGGATGGAAGCAGTCCAGTCAATGCGTGAATTTTCGAAAGAACAAAAAAAAAATAATAAGTTGAATAAAGTATTTTCTCAAAGTATTTTTCCCAAATTTAATTTGAATGTGCTTGCTGGGTAACCGGCCCATGCATTTACAAGCGTAGTCTTCGACTATGTACACAAACACAATAGATGTGTGCTTAATTTCTTTATTTAAATGCAAATACAAATAAAAATAAAAATTCACAAGCACTTATTTGATTTATCAACTAATCACTTTCACTTTGTTCACACAGTTATTTTCGAACTATTTCGATTTCACCACTACACCCTTTGTTTTTTGCTGTCTTTCTGGGATGGCTGCTGCGCTGCTTTCTGTTTACGAAAGGTGTRTGCACGGTTTGTTCCGCACAAATTGACTGACGACCAAAAATTGCTCAAAAATTGTCTCATCGATCGACACTTGTGACCGATTGTTTGACCAAAAATCACATTTGAACCATTAACCATTATATTCACCTGATATGACACCGTGCAGCTTCTTCCCTTTCGCTTGATAATGAATTTGCCCATGACAGGAAAGCGTTATGCAGACGTAGAAGCCATTCAAAAGGCTTGCACCGGCATACAGGCGACCATACTGGCCAACCAGTTAAAACACCGTACTCACCTGATATGACACCGTGCGACTTCTTCCCTTTCGGTTAAAAATGAATTTTCCCATGACAGGAAAGCGTTATGCAGACGTAGAAGCCATTCAAAAGGCTTGCACCGGCATAMAGCTGAATTAGTATTGAAGCTGAAGGAGACTATTTTGAATAAACTAAATTGATTTTGCCGAAAAAAACATTTGTTCTGTTTTTTTTAAGTCTTGTTTACTTTGGAAATCACTTTGTATACATATATAACTATATCTATCTCKCTTAGTTTTAGGGATGTATAAACCGTTAGGTGAACAAAACTATAATACTATGTAGCAACTGTTTGCAAGAGTATAAAAATTTTCAAACTTCCAGTATCTTACATATATCGGCCAATGTGCTATGTTTAATATAAAGTCTGCTTTGATACTTTCAAGTTGCAGGAGTATAAAACTTGCGGTCACACTCGAGCCCTTCTTTAGTTTTTTAGTTTAGTTTATTCATTAAATCAGCTTACCTGAGATTTCCTTTGTTAGTTGCATATTTAATGTGATTGCAAATAGCTTCAAACATACCACTGGTTGTGGTGACATAACGGCAATCGAAAACCTGTAAATAAATGCAGGGAAAATAAAGTAAATAAATATTGCTACGAAACGCTAATGGACCAAAAGAAAAACAGAACCTCAAAGTAATATACTTATTACCAATTACTATTAAATATCACTTATTCAAATTAATTCCATTTAAATATATCTCAGGAATATTAAAGAAGAAAAGAGAAAAAATTATTATTGAAGTATTAATGTGAAGCGATTCCCTCGGAGCGATCTTTTGCTGAAATGCCAGAAGTCACATAGAGCTAGCATGATACTGATTGAAAATTTGGCGAAAAGCGGTGCATTATCGTGGTGTTTTTTGTTTTATAGTAGGAGGAAGCATCCAAAGCCGGAGTGGTCGATTTTAATCCGCTAAAAAGAAGACATTTAAGTCCGCTCCATTGTACGGACTGACTGAAGCCTAGTCTGTTCTAAATGTCTTAATCTTGTTATAATTAGATTTGCCGCTTCGTTTACAGCTTTCCACTTTACATAGAACTCGCACATAAGTGCTGTCAAATTTTCCACCGTCATACTACCTCCATGGGTGGTTTTCAGCTTTTCCCTTGAAAACCGATGGCAATAAAAGAACAAGTGTTCAGAGTCTTCTATACATTCCGTACACGTCGGACAGCATGGA
Organism: Bactrocera latifrons; assembly: GCF_001853355.1. Lineage (NCBI taxonomy): Eukaryota > Metazoa > Arthropoda > Insecta > Diptera > Tephritidae > Bactrocera > Bactrocera latifrons. Next base: position 98,694 of record NW_017535520.1, on the reverse strand, counting down.
CTAAAGTCACGACGATATTTGAATAGGTAGCTTCTGAAGCAACGATATCCACTGAGTATAGACTCGTGGTAGCAAAACATCGGCGCAAACCATTTTTGCTGTCAATGCGTTTGATCTGGAGGCCATCCAGATGTTTAGTTACTGCTACCACTATGAGATCATTGTTTGCGATATTCTTAACACCCCGTCGTACATCAGSTTTCATAGCAGCGAGCCTAAAACCGAGCCTTGCGGTACTCCATTGGAGTGCCCTCGTCCGTATCAACTAGCAATCTCTAATTTTGAAAGTAACTCATTATAATATTTATTAAATAATTCGGAGCGTGTATATCATGTATACTTTTATTATATTATATTTGCCCACTTTGCGGATTTGAGTGCTTTCTTCACATCCAGGGTTATTAGCGCGCAGTATTGTTTTGTACCATCTTTCCATTTTTTCCCACTTATTGCACATTTCGCATTATCAACTACTTCTCTTAATGCGTCAATAGAGGACCCCTTTTTTATAAAGCCGTACTGTCTCTCTGATAATCCGCCAGATTTTTTGATTGCTAACTCCAAGCGGTTTCTTACAATGCTTTCGTACACTTTCCCAATCGTGTCGAGCATGCAAAGATGTCGATATGATAAAGGTGATTCTGGTGGCTTTTTTGGCTTTGGGAGTAAAACCAGACGCTGTATTTGCCCCGAATCGGGGAACACCTCTTCTAATATACACGCATCATATATGTTAACAAATAAACTGGGTCTTAGAGTTATGGCTTCTGTTAGGGCTTAATTTGCTATACCATCTATTCCAGGCGCTTTGAAATTTTTGATTTTTTTCGCAATAGCCATTAGTTCATCTTCTGTGATTAATAGAGATGGCTCCGTAGATTCGTTTCTTTTAATATAAGTAGGAAATGGAGGCATGTGTCGGGAATAACGCTTTGGCAACATTTATCATAAATGATGCGTTCTTAGGTCACTGCGACTTATTTTTGAACTGCGACATATAAATTTTGTATGCCGTTCCCCAAGGGTCTATGTTAGCTTCTTCATAGAGCTTTTCGAAACRGGATCTCTTACTTCGGATAATGGCTGACTTCAGGAGCTTTTTCTGGCATTTAAATGCTTCTCTGGGGCTGATTACCGGCTTTCTATTTTTATTGTATTTCGTCCAGACGCTCTCAAACATGTCGCAAAAATACCTATCGAAAACGAAGTTGGCGGCAAAAAGAACAGTATCAAATTCCGACAGAGCTTTGTTTCCTGGAAGAACGAAACTTCAGCAATTATATTGTCGCTATTTGTATACATATCTGACACCTTCCACTTAGTATGCCTGCTAAGCGCGTCTTTAGCAAACATTAGGTCTATTATTGATCCTTTATTTCCTTTTGAAAGATATTTTATGTTCCACTGTTTAAAATCTTAAGATTTGTTTGAATCAAAAATTTTAGAATGAGGCGACCATGATGGTTTGTGATTCTGCTACCCCAAACAGCAGACCATGCAATTTACGTCGACGCTAAACCTCAAATAATATTCCTTGTTGACACATTCGAAGAAAACTGTCAACATAAACTAGATTTTTGACCTGATTTGCCGTTTTTTTTCGGCTTCGGCTCACCTTTACTTTTGATCCAAGACTCATCGCCAGTAATAATACGTTTCATGGCACAATCGTGACTGGTTGTCGAAGAACATTGTTGAACTGACGTTAACACAACGCAGTTTTTCGAAAAAACTTAAGTGACTTTGGATTCAATCCTGCTTTCACTTTTCTAAATCCTAAATTATCTTTAACATGGTTTTCACTCATCCTTCCGATATTCAAAACGATGGCMGTAAGATCCTTGATTGTTAATCTTTAATTCTCAAGCACCAAATCCTTTATTTTTAATGATTTGGTGATCATCAGTTAATGTTGTTGTCCTTTACTAGATTCGTCCTCAACGCGTTCTCGACCCTCTTTGAATAGTTTTTACCAATCAAAAACAATTGCTCGCGAAAAACAATGACCGAAGGCCTTTTCCAGCATTCTGAATATTCTTTGTTGAATAAATTCACTCTTTGTAAAAATCGCCGAATACATTATGTACTCCAGAAAGACAAGCCTATTCTAAACACTAATGATATTGTGATGTGCATTTAGAAAGAAAAGTCGATACGATCTCGTCAGTAAAGTTGTAATAACAACTATGTGTTTAAATTGAAATAAAGTCGAAAGTGATTGAATTTGTAAATAAGATGGAGAAGGTGCTTTCTTAAGTTTAGATTCCGAAACACCTAAGAAAGGGCTAAGGGCGTTACCGAACATTTTATATTTTGCATGCCTTAAAGCTGGAGAAATATTTTACATATATTATACAAAACAAAAACTTAGTACTCAACAAGTAAGGGTAAGCTACGTTCAGGTGTAGTATTACATTTTTACAAAATGTTAAAAAAAAAACCTGAGAGAATTAAATGTTATTAAGTTACATTAACGGTCAGAGACACATTTATTTCCATCACTATATTTTGCTTCCCGTCGAGGATACTTGAATTAAAAGCTACTTAATTAATCAGATAAAATATAGCAGGATGAGGATGGAGTCATGTGCAGAAGTTAACACAAGTAAGGAAAGTTCTCTGACTGCCATTCATTTCGGAGTGGCCTGAAACGATTCTTTTACAAATGGCTCAAGCACCTCACAGCTTCCGGTCCTAGACCAAGTATCTTCTGGGTAGCCAAAGAACATACGTTTAAAGGTGAGCTAAAGTGAAAAGGCGAAACATCCTCTCCATAGTGTTGTGCGCTGCGTTTGGAGTCACAGTACTGTTGTTCACTCCGTGGATGAATGGCTATAGCCACAATCCGCATCAAAGCGAAGTTCTTCAACATATCGCTGATTTGCCCCCTCCACAATGTCAAAGTCGTGCTTGACGTCTTTAACGCCAACGTAGGTAAGCAAGGTACCCTTGGAACAAAATTCCGGTAAATTAATCCTCTACAAGGAAACATCCCTAAATGGGTTGAGGCTGATCGAATTTGCCGGGGCCCGAAATATGGTTATCTGTACTACTACAATAGAAGAAAAGTCCTCTCTCGACGAAAAAACAACCAAACTGCATAAGTCACTCATTATTCCCTTCCTTCAATATGGTTCAGAGGCATGGACGATGATAACGTGTGAGGGGTCGTCGTTACGAGTTTTCGAGAGAAAAGTTTTGCGGAAGATTTATGGTGCTTTGCGCGTTGGCGACTTCGAATATCATATGCGATGGAACGATGTGCTGTATGAGATTGATATTGATATAGTTCAACGAATTAAAATACAGCGGCTACGCTAGTTAGATCATATCGTCCGAATGAACGAAAACACTCCAGCTCTGAAAGTTTTCGACGCAGTACCCGCCGGGAGAAGCAGAGGAAGAGGAAGACCTCCACAACTTTCGTGCTGTTAGTGACTCGGTTATAACCGCGTAAGCTGCAGTGACGTCGCTAAGGAATTCAGCATACTCTTGTGATCAAATTGAAAAGAGAATTTTGTCCATTTCAGGCAATTCACTCATGCCAATGAATTTTTCAGTCATCATAGCACATGGAAAAATCCTCCGTCAGCATTCTTCGATTCAGCTTTTATATATTCAACTGAGTCAAAACGGTGTCAAACGGGAGCGGTCATGTAAATTTGCTGAATGCCCACAACTTACAATCAGGCGAATGCGGTGGTTGCGAGACGATATTAGTTGAAAATGCGGCGAAATGATCACGAATAACCAATGTAGTATGAGATGGTGCAATTCTTTGTTCAATAAATTAAGGCATAGTAAAAATAGAAGAATTCACTTTTAGAGCGTCACAAAACGACGCGTATTTCAAATACTAATGAATATTTTGACGTGAAATTTAGCATAGATGTCACTAACAGTACTACCAACAAAAACAAAACAAAAAATTCGAAAAACGGCTTTCTAAAAAAAGAAGCTCGATATTTAGATATCACATGACTTGTCTGTGAAAAATTTAATCGACCGAATTAACATCGCGATTCTTTACGGAAGCGAAATAAAATCGGATAATTTCTGAAGCGAACATTGATGTGCGAACAAGGTCATKATCCAAACGTGGTGGAGCCCAATAAATGGTCATAAAGCCGGGATGACGCTTCGAAAGGTTATGTTGAGTTTTTGGTGGGATTGGAAAGGAATCATCACTCATATGAGCTGCTCCAGCCTGCTGGAACGATTGATTCTATATTTTACTGCCAACATCTGATGAGATTGAAGCAAACTATCAAACAGAAAGGACCTCGTCTTCCATAAGGGCTACGCTAGACCACACACATCTTTCACGACTGGGCAAAAACTGGGATATGCGTCCACCATATAGACCTGACCTTGTACCATTTGTTTCGGTCAATGCAGAACTCTCTTAATTTAGTAAAGTTGGCTTCAAGAGAAAACCAGAATGATATATATTAAAGTTCATTATACATATAAAAATTGCTTAGAAACACAAAAAGACTTTTTTGGGTACCTAGTTTACAAGCAAATATAATACATGCATATRTATGTAACTCTGAGCCCAAAAAATGAGGAGATGCGCTGCGGCTTGAATCTCCTCTATCGTATAAAAACGGTATCCCCGGAGCGGTCTTTTGAGCTTGGTGAACAGCCAGAAGTCGCACGGCGCCAGATCAGGTGAATGCGGTGGTTGTGGAACGATATGCGTTGAGTTTTTGGCGAAATGATCACGAATTACGAGGGCAGTATGGGATGGTATCGTGGTGTAAAAACCAAGAATTGTCTTTCCACAATTCCGGCCATTTTAGGCGGATAGCGTTACGCAAACGACGCATAAGGTTCAAATAATATTTCTTGTCGACTATTTGTCCAGTTGGAAGGAATTCATAATGCACAACACATCCTTCAAGATGATATTGGCTGAGACTTTCGATTTGCCAACTCCATCAGCAAGGTCTCTAATTGTTAATCGACGGTTTTCAACACAAAATCTTTGATTTGTTGAACGTGAGCTTCGTCCGTTGAGGTTGATGGTCGCCCTGGACGCTCTTCGTCTTCGACACGYTCACGGCCGGCTTGGAACTCACTACACCACTTGTAAACATTTTTTTTAGACACAGCCTCATCACCAAAGGCTTTCTGCTGCAAAGCTGCAATCACAACAGACAGCCGAACGATTTTCTACTCGGCTTGCACTCCTGCTCTCTCAGAGCCCTCGTCAACAACTAGGTATAAGGGAACTGCGGGACGGCATTTGAAACTCCTTACAGCTACAACCGAAACTATTGGTTTTCGGAAAATGCAAAAGAACAGATGGTACGATGAGGAGGCCGTATCGAAGCGGAGAGAAAACAGGCTGCCTACCTCGCAACGTTACGATCGACCACAACACGTGCGAGATGAGATAGGTACCGAAAGTTGAAAAGGGAAGTGAAACGCATTTGCAGACAGAAAAAGAAAGAGGCCGAAATGGGTGTGTATAAAAAGCTTGATAAGCTGGCCGGCATGGGTAATGCTCGAAAAATCTACGAAAAAATGCGRCGGCTTTCAGAATGTTTCAAAACCGGAGCATACTCTTGTAGAACCCCCAAAGGTGATCTAGTCATGCCCAGAGCATATTCAAATTATGGAGGGAACACTTCTCCAGCCTGCTGAATGGCAGTGAACGAAAACGCCAGGAGAAGGCGAAGTCGATTCCCCAATCGATGACGATAGATCAGACGTTTCATTGCCCGACCATGAAGAAGTTCGAATAGCAATTACCCGCCTAAAGAACAACAAGACGGCGGGGGCCGATGGCTTGCTTCCGAGCTATTCAACCACGGCTAAGAAAAACTGATAAGGAACATGCTTCTTTATAAAATATGGTCGGGCGAAAGCATGCCCAACGATTGGAATTTAGTGTGCTATGCCCAATCCATAAAAAAGGAGACCCCACAATCTGCGACAACCACAATGGGATAAGCCTCCTCAACATCGCATATAAGGTTCGAGCGTATTGTGTGAAAGATTAAAGCCCACCGTCAATAAACTGACAAATCAACAACCGACCAGAGATTCACCATGCGCCAAATCTTGGAAAAGACCCGTGAAAGGAGAATCGACACACACCACCTCTCCGTCGATTTCAAATCGCTGCGATGTCTGAATTTGGTATCCCCGCAAAAGTAATACGGCTGTGTAAACTGACGTTGAGCAACACCAAAATCTCTGTCAGAATCGGGAAGGACCTCTCCGAGCCGTTCGATACCAAACGAGGTTTCAGACAAGGCGACTTCCTATCGTGCGACTTCTTCAACTTGCTTCTGGAGAAAATAATTCGAACTGCAGAACTAAATAGAGAAGGTACCATCTTCTATAAGAGTGTACAGCTGCTGGCGTATGCCGATGATATTGATGTCATTAGCTTCAACACCTGCGCCGTTAGTTCTGCTGGACAAGGAAGCAAAATAAATGGGTCTGGCAGTGAACGAGRGTAAGACGAAATAACTCCTGCCATCAAACAAACAGTCGTCGCAATTGCGACTTGGCACTCATGTCACTGTTGACAGTCATAACTTTGAAGTCATTGACAATTTCGTCTATCTTAGAACCAGCGTAAACACCACGAACAATGTCAGCTTGTAAATCCAACGCAGGATAACTCTTGCCAACWGATGCTACTTCGGACTGAGTAGGCAATTGAGAAGTAAAGTTCTCTCTCGACGAACAAAAACTAAGCTCTATAAGTCACTCATAATTCCCGTCCTGCTATATGGTGCAGGGGCTTGGGCGATGACAACAACTGATGAGTCGACGTTACGAGTTTTCGAGAGAAAASTTCTGCGAAAGATTTATGGTCCTTTGCGTGTTGGCCACGGAGAATTTCGCATTCGAAAGAACAATCAGCTATATGAGATATATGACGATAATGACATAGTTCAGCCAATTAAGAGACAGCGGCTATGCTGGCTAAGTCACTTTGTCCGAATCGACGAAAACACTCCAGCTCTATTCGATGCTGTACTCGTCGGGGGAAGCAGAGGAAGAGGAAGACCTCCACTCCGTTAGAAGGACCAGGTGGAGAAGGACCTGGCTACGCTTGGAATATTTGAATTGGCGCGCTGTTGTTAACTCGGCTATAATGGGATCCAATGTTATTGTGCCCATCGTAGAAGAACAATACGGGCATACTTTTGAAACCATCTTCCAGGATAACTCCTCACAGTGCAATTGGGCTCAATCGGTAAGTTTTATATGCTATTTAATCCATTATATATCCTTATGTTTATGTTTAAGAAGAATGTCATCTGTCTACATTTTCTTTTTTTTTTTTGCAGGTTCAGAAAATGGTTGCAAATTCGAGCCCGATCGGGAATCTTTGGCATACCATGAAAAAGAAAGTAACTTAACACGGGCCAATAGCAGAACTGAAAAGCAGGAATGCCTTGAAACCCTCGTTGGTACAATGCCTACCCGGGTGCAAACAATTATAGCCGCCAAAGGTAGTTCAACTCGTATTAAATAATTATTAATTTACAAAGTCAAAAAAAAAAAAATACTAACAAACCAAAGCAAATTACAGAAAAATAAAAAGTTAGAATGCAAAATAAAAATTCTTATTTTTAAATATAAGAAAAAAATATTTTCAGTTTCCATATAGCAAATAATATAAAATTAAAATTATTTCGTCACTAATTTATTAAATATTATATTCTATTTTGTTTATAATTTAGTTTTTATAAAGGTTTAATTAGTTAAATCGCGGTAACTGTAAACAAAATAGGTGGTAAGGTTTGCATGGCCACGTGTGCATGCGCAAAATTGTTTTTCTCTGCAACATGAATTCTGCTAACGGTACGACTTGGGATAAATATTTTCCTGTATTTACTTTATGGTTTAGCATTTAAAAAACTCATGCTCGCACCGTATTCATAGTACCGTTATTTCTAATAAAGTAAGTCACAACTTACGTATAAAATAAAAATACATATGTGCWAAATGAACTATTTGCATTTTGACGCGTAAATAACAAAATTTAAAGTAACGTACAAGAATATACATAGGTTTTTGAATTTCCAGAAAAATGCCACGGGAACTTAATTTTGAAATAACAATCATTCTTTCGTTGAATTTCTTCCTGTAGCACAGTATTTTTATTAGAAAAATTGTACGAGTTGAAAAAATTTGATTTAGGCATATTCAACATAAATTTTGATATGCACCTATGCAAATACATGCATATGTACGCCATACTTTGATGATGCACACACAACATGTGAACTAACTTTAGCACGCATGCAAACACTGAAAATAATGGACAGACTAGAATTAAGGAAAGCTCCTTTAATTTGAGTAAGTCGTACCCTTCCATTTTAGGACGACCGTGATTGTTTCTCTTTACTCTAATGCAAGCAGACATGAATTCTCTCAAAATAAAGCAGCGATAATCATATTTTATTGAACAGTGACAAGTTATGTGTTGAATACAATGCTCGCGTCGGACTGCAAACGACATCTGTCAAATATTAAAATACACACGTTCTTATGGACGGACCTATTTTGACATGCTGCACGGCAGGCCGACAGTTGTCGTTCTCGCTAACTTCAATTTTATCATATATTTGCCAACGACAGTAGGACGACAGTAGAGTTGACAGTAGAATGGAAGATAGAGAGATGAGGTAGAGTGGTGATCSCGCTAATATGTAAAATGTAAAATTACTCAAAGCTCTAACAAACCTGACGTTATTTTACAAATAAAAGCATAAAATGGCTCCGTTTCATCATTTATAATAACAATTGATAATTTAAAACAAATAAATTTACCTATTTACTTATTTTTTGCTTAAAAATTTCACTTTGAACAAAATATTAAAATTTCATTGAAATGCAAGGTATTAGTATGGCCACAATGAAATTGTGTACATGCAAAATGGAAAACTGCGTTGTTTTGTGTACATGCCGGTCATTGTTATGTTGCTGCCCCCTCACAAACGTTCTTGTAGTAGGATTCACAACGCCATTTTCAGTTCACTGTCGTGCTGCTGCAGTCTGTCGGTAGCATTGTGTTCCGCACTTTAGTGATGGAATTTCTTTATGTGCTATAAAATATGTTTGTCAAATACAAATATGGAAATTGTTTTCGAAGTGGACAAAGTGTACAAAGTATTGGAATTATTTGATTTGATAGATTTGTACGATTTACTGAAAGGTAAGTGTAAAAATAGTATTGTGAAATATTGAATGAAATATTATTATATACATGTATGTATGTATAGTGCAAACATCTTTTGAAAATGRATATGTACCAGAGACCTGCACGAGTAATTAAAAAAGTAACATGTTAGCAAGCGGCGATGCCGATGCGGCGAGTACACGCTACGTAACGGTACTTTGGCATCGTGGGCATCGGTATCGTGGGTATCGGCATCGCGGCATCGCCGATTACTAACATGTTACTCAATTAGTATTGTGCGCAAAGAAAAGAACTGGCATTTTCGCATTAGCAAAGTTTTTGCATTTGTGCTATTATTTAAATCTATATAATGGAAATTTTACAACGTATTAAAAGTGGTGTTTATAAAATTASTTATGCATCGGGTTCAAGTGACATCTGGAAGTTTTAAAGTAAAATTGTGGAAACCAAGACGGGGGAGAATGTACCCTATGTTATAKGTTCAAATTGTGAAAAAACATTCATATTTGGTAAAGGGGCTAGTTC
>NW_017535520.1:86266-87922 GCF_001853355.1 Bactrocera latifrons | reverse complement strand
GAACCATACAAAAATCTAACATTGTTGTTGGAAGGTGAGAAAAATTCAACTATACATTTAGTATTACTACATCTGCATATCCTAAAAGAAAAGTTGTTTAAATTGCTACATGAAGAAAGTAACAATGAAATCCGATCCATACTTAGAAACTGTTTAGATAATATTTTTGATAAGAAATTCTGCCCAGATAAAATTCATARGATTGCTGCTTTTCTATGGCCAGAATATAAGCAGATGCGATACTTAAGCGAGTTTGAACGTGATGAGGTGTATAATTTAGTGAAAGTGGAATTGAACAAAATCTCAATGAACATGTCTGCGGAAATTCCTCAAGATTCTCAATCTGAAAGTGTAGACTGGAGCATTCTATCGGGGATGATATGCTTTCCAAATGCAAAGACGTTCATTTGCTGACTGGCTGTGAAAGCCAAATAAATATGCAGATTGAAATATACAAAAATGCATGTTATACAGAAAATTGCATTTTGAATTGGTRRCGGCGTCATGAAGATGAGTTTACATTGATGGCTAGACTGGCACGACAAATTTTATGTATTCCAGCGTCTATTGCAGCAAGCGAAAGATGTTTTACTTTGGCAAACCGTATATTAGAAGAAAGAAGAACAAACTTGAAAGGAGAAAATCTGAACGCCATTTTATTTTTGCATTCACAACAAAAAAATTAAGATCATATTAAATATTTTTTGTTTTTAATTCGTTGCTTATTTTGATCGAAAATAACGAAATATATTTAATTTATTTTTATTTATTGAATTAATTTATGTTTAAATGAAGAGAATTTTATTAATTTATTCCTAATATAAGGTAAATACGAAAGAAAAATCACAAGAATTTGCTTTTATGTATGTACTTCGTTTCATTTGCCATTGACGATACCAGATAGTAATCGTACGATGCCACGATGCCGCGATAATCGTGCAGGTCTTTGGTACAKACATACATTAAATTTTTGTGCAGCATTACCAAAGTTAACTGTTAACTATACATATGCATGTATGTACATATGTATGTTTGAATATATTTCACAAGAAAAAGGCGCCGCGAACGTTTTTACTTTGTATTAATTTTTTTTGTTGTAGGACACAACATTACGGAGGAAAGTTTAAAGTTTATGCAGAGCATCCACATTAAGGAATTATTCCCCAAAGAACTTTTGGGACGCAAAATTATTTTTGAACAGAGATTGAAGGAGTGACAAATAGAACAAGGAGTGGTAATTATGAAATGAAAATCTAAATAATGAAATAACTAATCAAAACAAATTGCAGCGCGTTGAAATTTTATCTTTTTCATCAGAAAGCACAACGCCCGGATCAGCATCAACAGAATCCATTTCTTCTAGTTTTCTTGGTGCGGTTAATGATTTAAATGAATAAAGTATTATTTTGCGTTTCTGAGTAACTAACAAAAAAAAAATTAGTACATTTCGTTATTAGGAATTTTAAAATCTAACGTGAATGGAAATGCTGTTTGAAAATATCCAAAGTTTATCATCCAAGACTCGGAAACTTTTATGTTCCTCGATCACGGAATACTTAATTTATAACAAAATTAAGCCAACAAGATTTTAATAATTTTGAGAGCCATTTTCAGTCCTATTTAACAGGAAGAGAATTGCAAAACTTTTATATATTT
>NW_017535520.1:82644-86061 GCF_001853355.1 Bactrocera latifrons | reverse complement strand
AACAATGTTCTTCGTTTAAGAAAATTTCCTTTAATTTACGGCAATATTTTCCTCTTTTTAAGGAAACCATATGTACTTAAAAGTAGAATCGTGTTTCCTTAACTTAAGGAAATATATATATATACTTATATTATATACGAAAATTTTACGCATTAAATCCAAAGCAGAATATGAGCACAAGGTATAAATTCAACTACAAGAGGGTCTCTGTATTAGAAGAGTAGTTGATTGACTAGTTCACAATAAGTGAGGTTAATAGTCTTCTAAATTAATTACGCCCATTTCGAATGAAATTAAAATATTAACACTTCAATTGATTAAAATTGAAAATTGTCATGTAATTTATTAAAAGGCTTAATAAACCTTACCTATATAAATTCGAAGCCCATACTTTTGCTGCAAACTCCAAATTATTTTTTTTTATAATGATCCTTATTCTGATACTACAAATCGAAATTTCAATTTCACGCTATGATTTTCTATTATACCCACTACAGGGGCTATATAAAAAAATGTACTTTTGAATGAGCGCATTGTAGTGAAATACTATAAGTGAACACTCCAAAACACAATACAATAACACACTTTTGGTTTAGTTCAAGCGTAAACTTAATTAAGGGAATCACTTCAACTATAAGTGGCCATGTTCGCACTGATATGAATCAAAAAATTCTACAAACATATTTTAAAATATGTACATATGTACAAGCAAGTAGGCAGGAAAGGAGAAAGTACCGAAATGTACAAATTTTATTTCCAATAAATGCAACGAAAACTTTATCCCGAGAGAAAGCAAAACTTTTAATGCAGGAAAAAAACCTATGAATGAAGAAATCAAGTCAAGTGGTAGAACTTAGTGAAGAGGCCACTTCAAAATAATTTCAAGTATTGATTCAATAAAAACTCCTGAGTAATATGTTATGTCTTTAGTCACATCGTCGTTCTAGGTTTCATGCACGTTGTTTTAAATTTGTATTTAATACGTTCTTCACTTAATAGTTGATTGTAAAATTCCATAATATACTATACTATATATCAAACTAACGGCCGCTACGTACAAAGTGAAGTAATAAAGAATTTTATTTTAACATCAAATTCATTTATTAAAACAAACAATATTTTATTAATTGTTAGTATTTTTAAAGCTTAATTATAATCGTTTGAATAAAAATGACATATAGTATCAATTGGAATTATAAGGATACGCGGTATCAAAACACTTCTCCACTTTTTCACTGTAACAGGTTGTAAAAGTATAATAATTTTTTTAGCACCAAAAGATGTAATTTGAAATGTCGTATTATATTGTTGAACATGGCTCAAAAAATTAATGAATACAATGGTTCAAATGAAGATTTTAATGCCGGCAATCTCACTTTGCCATTAGCATAACACATTCCGKGCGGGAAGAAACATGAAAAGCTTGACAAGCTAGCCGACAGGCGTAATGCTCGAAATTTCTACGTAAAAATGCGGCGGTTAACAGAAGGTTTCCAGACCGTATCATGCTATTGAGCATATGGAGGGAACCCTTCTTCAGCCTGCTGAATGGCAGTGAAAGTTTAACGAAAGGAGAAGGCCTGTCCCAATCGATGACGATGGAGTATAGGTTCCATTGCCCGAACATAAAGAGGTTCGAATGGCAATTATCCACCTAAAGAACAACAAAGCAGCGGAGGCCGGTGGGTTGCCGGAGAAGAAAAACTGATAAGGAGCATGCATCAGTTTCTTTGTAAAATATGGACGAACGAAAGCATGCCTAGCGAATGGATTTTGAGTGTGCTCTGCCCAATCCASAAAAAGGGAGATACCACAATCTGCGCTAACTACAGTAGGATAAGTCTCCTAAATATCGCATATAAGGTTCTATCGAGCGTATGCCTCTATGCCYCAAAACTAAAACGGTTGAGTAAACTGACGTTGAACAACACCAAACACTCCGTCAGGATTGGGAAGAACCTCTCCGAGCCGTTCGATACCTAACGAGGTTTCAGGCAGGGCTGAAGAAAATAATTTTMGTTGCAGAGCTTAATTGAGCAGGTACAATCTTCTATAAAACTGTACAACTGCTGGCATATGCTGATGATGTTGATTTCATTTCAACGAGGGCAAGACGAATTATCTCCTGTCATCACAAAAACAATCATCGTACTCGCGACTTGGCTTCCACATCATTGGTGACAGTCATACATATTTTCGTCCACCTTGGAACAACAACATTGTCAGCTTCGAAATCCAACGCCAAATAACTCTTGCCAACAGGTGCTACTTTTGACTGAGTAGGCAATTGAGAAGTAAACTCCTCCCTCGACGATCAAAGAGAAAACTCTATAAGTCATTCATTATTTCCGTCCTGCTATATAATGCAGAGGCAAGGACGATGACTCTCCGAGGGAAACTGAGGAAGACGTCCACTCCGTTGGACATATCAGGTGTAGAAGGACCTGCACATACTTGGTGTTTCGACTTTGCCTAAAAGAAGAAATGATTGGCGCGCTATTGTTAACTCGGCTATAATCACGTAAGCGGTTTCTACACCATTAAAGAAGAAGATTCGTTATCTCTAAGCGAAATTCAGAACAAGTATCGGGTCAACMGCTTTATTTCGTGCCGTTCGACTGATTTTGTGCAAACTTCATATAAACCATTCTCTAAATAGTCTAAGCAAAGACTGGATTTTAGTTAAGTTATACAATTCCAAAAAAAAAGTGGCAGTGCTTTCTATATACATATATATGTAGATACATATGCCATCTATGCATATTGAATTCATTTGTTACAAAAAATGTGATAATTGAGGAACCGAATTTTGTGTAAACTTCACATAAGCCATCTACTTAAAAGTCGAAAGATTTTGTTTGGATAGGTGGGCTCCTTCTTATTCATTTGTTAAAAAAATATAATGACAGTATAATCGCATATAAAATAACCAAAAAACTTCATTTTGAAAACGTTCTAGCTGATACCCTCAATTAAAAAGAAAGTAAGAATTAAACTTCTTTCAAAAAATTTATAAAACATTAATAAATTCATTATTTTAAAAGTCAATCCTAAAAATTCCAACAAATTTAAAACATGAAATAAAATTTTGTTTTATAATTATTAATATATTTATAAACAGCTTCACTATCGCTAATTATTACAGAGCAAATCCAAAATGTAAACAAAACAAGTCGAAGAGAAATAACGTCAAACCCCCAAAAATAAGAAATATTAAAAAGTAATTAGTACAATAATTGAAAACAATCAAAACAAAAGTTACAACAAATAAAAATTTTGAATCTTTCAAAATAAACCATTTCTAAAGCAAATATCACTAATAAAAAGTATTATAAAAATCTATTTTAATATTGTAATACACTAATCGATCGAAAATAATCATTTCCATGTGTACTAACTATGAAAATCGAAATAATA
>NW_017535520.1:81027-82436 GCF_001853355.1 Bactrocera latifrons | reverse complement strand
AACGCAGCATATTCTAAACTCAAAAGCTTTGACAATAAATGCTTGCGAAAACAAAAATTCCTATTAAAAATATAAAACAAGATAACCCTTAATATAGACTCATTAACATTAGTTTTAAGAAACAAATTCATCATTCATCAAGTTATACAACTCTTCGTATATTCTTCAATACTAATCTCAAGATTAATTTTTATTCAAATAAATCATCCTTTAGCTATAGAGTTAATCCAAACACTTCAAATTTGTTTAATCACTGGACTAATAGCTAAAAGATTCTGATTCTCATTAATTTTATACCCTTGAAATCAGTTGCTACAGAGCCTAACGGTTGTACGTATCACCCAAAACTAAACGAGATAAATATAGGCTTAAATATACATAAATGATCAGTGGCTAAATGAGTTCAGACACCCCTCACAATATAAAACTCCCACACCACAAACATTACATACACCACATCATCGTTACATTCCACATCACGCCCACACAAATACCATCACATCACACATGAGAACACTATATTAAAAAGAACAAAAGGGACCGACGGACAGAGCACCAGCCTCCTTTTTGTTATCGATACGAACTCGTGAACATCGAAACGTTTGCTTTCCTCTGGACTTATTTTCTTTTGCAATTTTGTTGCGCATTTTCAACTTTTCAAGTACAAGGTGAGTGCCTCGAAATCCTACCTACCAGACGGCACCACTGGGTAAAATATAAAGATCGGCAAGTGAAGTGAAGAATTTAAATAAAAATTCTGAAGAAAAAATAAAATTGTATACATACATATATAATACCATACAAAAAAGTGCACTTGACAAAAAATAAAAAACGAAAGCAGTGAGGTGTCAAAACTACGGAAAATATAGAATGACCTAAGAAGCAACAAAAAAAGAATTTAAAGTGAGGTGACATGTCGCGGTGCCCAAATTAATATTAATATTATAGAATACATAGGAGGCCACTGACCCCAAACCCAAAGAAAGTAGATATACACCGCTACTTGTCCCCACAAAATACAAGAACATAAAAAATRCCCTTGAAGCGAGTCAAAGAAAAGGTATCGTTTTCATTTTTTATACCATATATGTATGTATGTTTGTACTGGTAAAATCAGAAAAACCATTTTAACAGTTTCAAAAAATTCGTACCGGCACAAAATGCAAAAAAATATCAGTATTCTTATTTCTCCAACTCCTTAACGGAGGAAACAGAATAAACAAAACAATCGATATTCAAAAACCACAAATCATATTACAACAAGTAAGGAAGGGCTAAGTTCGGGTGTCACCGAACATTTTATACTCTCGCGTGATAAAGTGATAATCGAGATTTCAGGCGTGGTTGTGAACCGATTTCACCCATATTTGGTACATGTCATCACGGTGTTAAGAAAATATTATATACCG
>NW_017535520.1:56660-78432 GCF_001853355.1 Bactrocera latifrons | reverse complement strand
GAGCAACATTTAAAGTAATAATGGGAAAATCTAATATTCTGAGCTTGTTGGAACGTCAAAAAGTAAACTTTTTTCACTCCCACGGACTATCCAATCGAAACATCACTAAACAGATAAAACGCAGCTTCAAAACCGTTGATAGATATTTAAAAGATCCAGAGGAATATGGAAAAAACTTTAAAGGAAAAAAGAAAGCCCTATCTTAACAATCAGTACGTAAATTTGATTAAGACTAAGGAATTAGCCGGAGTAAAAGCAAACCTTTCAACTGTTCAGCGTGCAATCAGAAATTGAAAACTACCTAAAGCGTTTAAAAATCAAGAAAAAAACCCCTCTGAATAAACTACGCAAAGAAAAACGGCTTCGATTCTCGAAAGCGTACATGACTCTGGCACGCGACTCAATGATTGGCATTCAGTGGTCTTTACTGATGCAAAACGTTTTAATTTAAATGGCCCTGATGGTTTTCAACACTATTATAACGATTTGCGGAAAGATGAGTTATATTTAAGTCGCCACCACAGCCGAGAAGATGGAGTCATGGTGTAGGGTGCCATCACGTTTTATGGAACGATTGACTTCGTTTTTATCGATCAGAAGATGAACGGCGCTCGCTTCAAAACATTGTTGGAGTTCTTATTTCCACAATTAAGAGATCTCTTTGGACCAATTTCTTAGATTTTTCAACAAGACAATGAATGCTCCCATTCAGAACGTCCGGGTAGTAAAGTATTTCGAGTGAAAACGTTAATGTAATGACCTGGCCACCATATTCTCCAGATCTTAACATAATTGAAAATGTTTGGGGCTGGCTAACATGGAATTTATATGAAGTATTTAAGTTAAACAAATTGTTTTTCTTACAAAAGATTTAAAAGCTAATACTAATGAATATTTCGACGTGAAATTTAGCATAGATATCACTAACAGTTCTTACTGCTAACTTACAGAAAAAAAAAATATCGATTCGAAAAACACCCAAAGTATCAATTAAAAATTCAGCTTTCAATTTGATCACAGTAGTAAAAGTATTAAAGTATATAAGTGTTGAAGTTTATAAGTATTAAAGAAAACGACCAGGAGGAGATTTCACTTCCGGGAGCAGTGGTAGGACAGTTGGTTTAGAAAGGCATGAAAGATATATGGCTGGATGCTCTGAAATGTGTTGCAATATTCAATGGTTGTATTGTTATGTTGGGAGGAGGAGCTGTAAAAGAAATACAAAAAAAGCTACAAACGCTGAGATGATACCATGTTTTTCCCATAATCATTGATTGGAAGGATATACGAAATATGCAGAGAATATAAAAGATTTTTCCAAGTTTCAAGACCGAAACGTAACATTGTTTTAGCTCAGTTCTTGGGCGGAAAAATTGTGCAGATTTGTGAGACAAGGTARGTACAAAGACATGATGTCTTTCATCAATTCACAGTTACCCCTCCAGAAATCGTTCAAGTGCTGACAAAAATTAACGAATGGAAGAATTGAACGACTGCAGTAAAAGCATCGAATTTAGTCACAGTACTGTGCAACTTCGAATTTATTATGGAATTTTTTGTCTGAGTGATGTTTTGCCACTGAATCAATCGACCTTGCGAAAGCATCAAACTTCATAACAACATTGGGTGCAACACTGAACACGCGAAGAATGAGTGCTGATCATCACTTTAATGCCACACAAATGGTTGAAAAATTAGATGTTGAAGTGRAAAATTCCATAACATGYGGTCGCCAGAGTAATCGAAACAATCACCCATCTCAAAGCTGGGATTCTGCATACATTCCACTCATTGACACGGTCATGCAAGATTTTAAAACGCGGTTTTTCGATGAAGTTCTTGAAAGTTTCAATGTGAGTCAGTTGTTACCAAAATGTAACCTAAATTTGGAAGAAAAGGATTTAATTGTACTCATTGAATGCCTAACTAGACGTTTTGGGAAAATCTTGCAGACAAATACAAAAAATGGAACTCAATGCAGAAGTAGCGCTTTTTCAACAACCATGGAAAATGAAAATGACTACGAGAACACAAGTGCTTTTTGTCTTAGAAAGCCTCAGTATTTGCGATATGGATATATATCCGTCGATTCATATTTTCCTTCACGTACTCTGCACTTTTCCAGCTACAAATTCTAGCGCTAAACGATCCTTTTCTTCTTTGCGCCGAATCAAGACTTGGCTCAGAACAAAGATGCTCCAGAAAAGATTGACCGGCTAAGCACCTCTCAACATAAACTACAAAATTCCTGTGGAACCTGAATAAATAGTAGAAAAATTTAGTAATATGAGCAATCACCGATTTTATGCTGTAAATTATGTATTAAATGTTGAAATATGTATTAAAAATTACATTATAGTTTAAAGTTAAAAATTTCTTAAATCAATTACAAAATCATAAAGTTAACGCAAGACAAGCTTAAGAGGCAAGTTCAGCCATTCACTTAAAGGGCCAGTGATATATAATATTTCATGGTGGTTATGAACAGTGGCCATCCTTCCGGGACATGTTTACAGCCGTGTACATAAACCATCCTAAATTATCACAAKAGCAGAAATTGTATCACCTCAGATACAAAACCAAAGGTCAAGCAGTCGTAATAGTCAAACAGTTCCCTAAATTATATCCTATTCACGCAACCCAAACTGCAACTAGATTTATTGTTCCTGATATTAAATTGGCGTATATTCAAATAAGTATTCAATGGGAACGTTGAGAAAACGTATCGGCAAATAATCGTACRTAGAGACGACTAAGATTCCCCACCTGTCCACTACGCGACATCAAATTAAAAACAGTTACATTTGGCGTTAACTGTGCCCCGTACTTAGCCACTGGCAGAAAACACAAAGTCAGAATTTCCTCTGGCAACACAAGTGTTAAAAACACAAACTTACGTAGGCGATATCCTGCCTAGAAGCCACAGTCTTATCAAAAGTAATAGAAGCCTTCAAATCAGGAGGGTTTCCATTCGAAAGATTACGGCAAATCACCCAAATATTCTCAAAAATATACCAGGCGGTAATTTGTTGGATACTAATTTCCTTATACTAAAAAATAAGGTGACATTGTATCCCCTTCAAAGTAATCCCCACTAGTAGTAGTACATTAGCCAACGGATTTTCMAATCTTCGAAACACTGGTTGTAATCAGTTTTCGGGATGGCCTTCAGTTCTGTCTTCGCTGCGGCTTGAATCTCCTCTTTCGTATAAAAACGGTGTCCCCGGAGCGGTCTTTYGAGCTTCGTGAACAGCCAGAAGACGCACGGCGCCAGATCAGGTGAGTACGGTGGTTGCGGAACGATATGGCTTGAGTTTTTGGCGAAATGATCATTTAATACAAATTCATTGCTCAAAAAATTTCGACATCGCTTTTAGCAGCTCACAAAACGACATGTATCTCAAACACTAATGAATATTTTGACATGAAATTTGACATACATAAATGTGACTGACAGTACTACCAACCTAAAATGATTTTCCAAATCTTTCGACGCGTGCAGTTGAAATATGTATATATAATCCCATAATCGCGTAAGCGTTGTCTAAGCCAGTAAAGAAGAAGAATTTCCTTATATTCGAAAAGGAAAGTACAACAAAAACTCTGGGCATCCAATGGAATGCGATATCGGACCAGTTTTCGACCCCGCTGGATGGCTTTCGTAAAATTATGATAAAATTATTGGCTAGATGAAACCGACTGGGACGAACAAGTGAAACCTCTTCGCTTAGAAAAATGGTCCCAGTTCACAAACAATCTGAATGACATTTTTCAGATGCAAGTTTCACGATGGGTAAAAAAAACACAAAGTCGAATTACATGGCTTCTGTGACGTCTCTGAAAAGGCGTAGGTAAGCCACTTTTTAATAGCAAAAGCAAGAGTGGCTCCTTTAAACGCTAAGTCTACCCCGACTTGAGCTATGTGGCGCATTATGCATTTAAAAATGACAAAATGCAAATTTTATCTGGGGTTTGATTCCGAAATTGTACCAGCTTGGTTAGAAAAACCACCGCATGCATGGAAGGCGTACATTTCCAATCGAACGTCTTAAATACTTGGCCTAGTGTTATCAGCCACCGATGGTGAATAGAATCTCCTGATTCTTGGCCACAATTACTCATGCGCAACATAATCCCCCCAGAAGGTCGAAAAATTGCCATCTTCCACACATTATTGAATGATGCCGACATCTTTRAACAATTTTCGTCCTTTCCAAGATCCCTCAGAGTAATTGCTTACATGTTCATATTTATAGAGCAACTCAAAAGTAAACTCAAGGGATCACCGAATTTCCCATGTAGTGACGCACCTAGAGTTAAAAAGGCAAAGGTCGCACTAATCCCATATACGCAAGCGCGCTACTTCTGCCGCGAAATATCACTACTAAGAGAATCGAAGTCGATTGATAAAAAGAGCTCACTCTTAGTTCTAAACCCATTTGTGGACACGAAAGGTCTGACCACAGAGAGGTCTCCATTTTCCACATTATTCCTCAATTACATCCACATTTTAATGCTACACGCCAAACATCGCCTCATGCAATATATGGTTCGCCAAAAGTATTATATTCCCCGTCTTAAGCCCCAAATCAAGAGGTGCATCTTCTCTATGCATAAGCAAAAGACGCGAACGCAGATTATGGCAGCACCTCCACCTGAACGTTGCAATGTCGCTCTGGCTTTCACCACAACATACATTCGTTGACTTTGCTGGACCTTTTCAGGTAAAGGCATTCATGTTAAGGTCTTCCACTGTCATGAAAGGTAAAAAGCTGTCTTTATATATTTCACGACAAAAGAAGTACACCTTGAGCTATGTAGTAATCTGACGACGGAGGATTTTCTCGTGGCATTTGTTCGCTTTGTCACTCGACGTAGCTTCCCATCAAAAACCATGAACCATGAGCGATAATGGCAAAACATTCATTGGAGCTCTAAGCAAGCTTCAGAAAGCTCAGCAAGCCACAGAAAAGTAGATTGTGGATTTCCTAAAACAAGTGTCACCCGACATCGTACAAAAGGTATTAATTGGCAATTTATATCTCCAAACGCTCTTCATATGGGCGGTTTATGAGAATAAGCTGTAAAATCCTTCTTCAAACAGGTAGCTGCAAATTACAAAATCAATTATGAAGAGCTCACGACGTTATTAATTTGAATTGAATCCATTCTTAATTCAAGGCCATTCACAGTACTCTCGCAAGACCCCGTAGATTTCACCACCTTAACTCAAGGGCATTCCTAAAAGGATCACCCATTTTGGCCATTTCTGAGCCAGGTGTGCAAATAATAAAAAAAAAGATCTCTGCATAAGATATCGTTCGATGATCGCAAAACCGCAAACAATAAACCGGCTTTAAAATCAAACAGTCAAAAAATAACAAAAAAAAAAAGTAAGAAAAGGGGTCGATCAATACGACGACCCTTTCATGCCACATATCGTGGCACATTATATGACAGACATGTAGAATTAATCATCTCTTTTATACATAGCTTACCATGAACGTAGATATGCAAGTGTTAGCCCCGCCAACCGTTCGGTCGGCTACCAGCGTGCAACGCCCCGAGTTGCACTGGCAACCGATCATCACGGTCCTCGGAAAGGCATCGTGAGTTCAAGGGTCTGTGCCAAATCGGCAACAGACTGCATCGCATGCTGCTACATCACACCGCAATGCGCGACGTCAATCGCAAYAAGGAATCAACCCATAACTCTAGCGACTCATAGGCCAATCATTCGCCTTGAGTGTCGGGATGGCTAAATGAGCCTCAGACCCCTCACAATATAAAACTCTCATACCACCCATATTACATACACCACATCACGTGCACACAAATACCACCTCATCACGAATCCAGCACACATAAGGACACCATACAAAAAAGAACAAAAGGGACAGACGGAGACAGCACCAGTCTCCTTTTTATTATAGATACGAACTCGTGAACATCGAATCGCTTGCATTCAAGTACAAGGCCGCAAAACCCTACAATTATTACAATCAGAATAAGGAGAAAAGTTGAAATAAAAAATGTAGTGTGTGCCCACCTTATGGCAAAAATTATTTCAATCCAATAAAAACTGTTCGTAGGGGACATACCGAATATTTTACTTTTTACCGGTACCTATCGTTGACGTTGATCGAACAAGTCGGTCAATGTGTGATATATATATAACTGAAATTAAGGGATAATCCTTCTCTTATAATGGTATGTCTGTATAACAAACATGGGTGCAATCGGACCAATACTTCCTTAAGCCCCCATATACTTAATACAAAGCTTTTTGAAATTCCGGGTGACTTTGTACCAAATGTGAGTTACCGGCCAAAATGGGAGTTATCTCAATGAAAATAAGAGATCGTGTTTAATTCGTAACTTTTTGCCTAAAGTATACAAATTTKAGCTATATAACTAATATCAGGTTGATCCTGAACCAAGCCCTTCCTTACTTGTTATTTTTAATTTTTCTCGGAGGCATACTAGATTTATTTAACTTCTTTAGCACCAAATAAAATTTATTCTTTGTCTTATTAACTGTTACACTAATTACTTTACTTATAGAATCAAACTCAACATCCATTTATTCAAGATTTAGAAATATAACCTTTATATAGTTTTAATTTAACTGCTTCTGAAAACTTTTTAAATCTACATAAATTATATAACTAACCCTATCTATCACTATTCTATTAATTATCCTAATTGCAGGAATAAAAATTACTAAATTATTCCACGGACCCCTTCGACAATTTAACTAATGAACTAACCATTACGAACCCAACACCACTTAATGCTTAATAATTTAAAATTTTTTAGCGGCAATTAATGTTTCAGCATGATGAAATTTCGGATATCTATTTTTAATTATTAAAATCTTGACAGTATTATTTTTAGCTTTACATTATTCTGCAGATATAATTTCGCCTTCGCCGTAGACTACGCTCTTCTAACAGGATTCTTCGCATTCCACTTCATTTTATCATTTATTGTGCTAGCACATATTATTCCTTCACAAAATAGGTCCAAATAATCCGATTGGATTAAATTGTAATATTTATAAAATTTCTTTCCATCAATACTTCTCATACAAGGATGTGTCATTGCAATTGCAGCATTATTCCTTCTAACACTAATTAATCCTTACTTATTAGGAGGACCGGATAATAAAGAAATCTTTAAGAGATTCAATTCTATCCTATTAACAAAATTTTATTCTGATCTATGGCTGTTACTGTAATTTTATTAATCGGAGCACGACTAGTAGAAGAACCTTACGTATTAGTAGGTCAAATATTAACTGTATTTCATTTTCTATAATAAATTACATTTTTAACCCTTTAATTAATAAAAGATGATACAATTTAATTAACTAGTCAATGAGCTTGAATAAGCATATGTTTTCAAAACATAAGATAGAAATCAACATTTCTATTAACCTTACTAAATTATATTGACCACATATGATAAGTCAATAACAGCTTTAACCCAATCAATACATAGTACAAAACAAAATCGGTCTTTCGCTCCCTGTGTCCCTTTGTACGCTTAAATCTTTAAAACTCCGCAACGGATTATGATGCGGTTTTTTTTGTTTTTAATACATAGAGTAATTGTAGAGGAAAATTTATACGTATAATAACATCCATTAAAAGTGGAGAAATACTGTAATTTTTGAGGTTTGTAATGTGAAGTCGTAAACAATTACACTTTTACCGCTTACACTGCAAACGCAGACTAAACCCTACGAGATTTATCAAAATAATTTACTATGAATTATGCACATTAAAAAGGTCTGCAGAAAATCCGCGATGGTATAGGTCTATCTCTTATGGATATCCCACAATAACTTTGTCATTCACTTTTTACGACTAATAATGGCTAATTTTCGAAGCGATTTTGATCAACACAGCATTAATACTTATTCAATTAAATACTTTAAATACATTGTTGATTTAATATAGATATGTATGGCCCTTTACTGCTATGATTTAAATTAATATTTTCGAGGAAATTACTGGTTTAAAATTTGCGAGACGTAGCGTTTGTGGTGGTACAGGGCGGCCGTGCCTATAAATAACGATACAACAGCGATAAACGGAAACGATTAAATATATGCGTACAATTTCAAAATGATCCTTCCTCAAAAATAATACAATTGCTAAATATTTGGAATAGTAGAATAGAACTGCAACCAAATATGCAGTGCAATAGATTATAACTGGCTCAGTAATTCACCGTCGATGAATGCCGCCGACTTTTTCGTCTTTTCTCTCTTGAGAACCGGTTCATCATGTGCAGTCCGATTTATTACGATTAAAGAGCTCTCAAACTCACTTCTCAGCAATTCGTTGTTTTTGTTAGATTATGAATTTGCACACAGCTTTCGCGTCTTTAGTACATCATTGTCCTCATTTCGCTTCTTTCCAACTTAGCAAACCTSTTTTAAACAGTGGATTTCCCTGGTGCAGAGCTTAAATTCAACAGTATTTAACACACGAAATGTTTTATGATAAATTTTTTTGTAAATTAACGCAAGTTGCGTCACACAAGTTCTTTATTTTAAAACGAAATAAATATTGACTTAACATAAAACATAGCATTAAGTACATCAAAACCTAAAAAAAACTACACAAAATAATATACTCATAAATAAAATTCTAGCGTATTCAGCCATAAAAGTTTCTGTTTAGGCCAGTGCCTAATTTCTTTTTTACCAACCCAAGTGAGCATTTAAGAAACTATTGCCAGTTAACTCTTGACATAAACCACTCATAGTTTTCACTCAACTGGCAATAGTTTCGTTAAGTTTACTCAGTAGCGAGTCTGCTAGTCACTTTTTTGGCACTTTCATAGAAGCAGGGAGCGAATCAGGACGTCCACCGGCCATCATCGCCATCACTATAAGGTAATTTTTTTGTATAACATACACACATTTATTAGCCAAAATAAAGAACAAACGTTTCTTTTCATATTAAACACAAAACTTGGCTTTTCGTTGCTAATATATCTTTCTTTTTGTTTCCTATTCTTAACCATCGACGCATCGTCCTCCTTGAGTGACTCATCGAGAGTTCGAGAATAAACAGCTAATATATATACCCTCCTCTTCTATACTCAATATTAAATCCAGAAACCAATTCTGATTCACCTGCTGCAAAATCAAAGGGAGTTCGATTAGTTTCAGATAAAATTTCCAAAAAAGGTTTTTGATAAGAAGGTTTGTGCAATTAAAATWACATAATGCCATTTTAACTTCATAAGAAATCGTCTGCGCTACAGCCTGCAGCCCCCCAATAAAGCATATAGTCCAGTCATTTAAGCTTAAATTAGGTAAGAATCTCGGAATTCGAGATACCCAGCTGGGGGGTCAATATACAATATTTACAGACTTAGAGCTGGGTATCTCGAATTCCGAGGTGAACTTACTATATTTACTGGACTAATAGTTAGATTTAGAAATCAATCATAACACTACACACTCCCAAACTAGTGCAGCATAAAAAATAATAACCCTAAATTAAAAGAAAATAATTTAACTAATAAAGGAATACACAATAGGGTGGTCCATTCCGGACTTTTTTCGATTCGGGATTTCTAATAGTGCGGAAAAGTTGCCTTAGTACTTCCTGATTCCAATGCAACTTTTTGTTTTGAGATCGGATTGCATCTTCAACCCCAACTCCGGCCTTGAAATTTCGGAAATTCGCCTAAAATCGTGAACCTAGCGCTGAAATACGCATTTCATGGCAAAATGTATAAAACAAAAGTTATTTGTCACATCATATGCTACCGAAAAGGTATGACCGTAGGACGAACCGTTCCCGGGATATGAGCGAAAATGCGGYGYGCCACAGCGCAGGGTGAAAATTGTTACAGCTCTCAGCTAACCTGTATTGGTCACCCAGAACCCACCGCGTGGATGTGGCTGCTTTTCGGGTTCCTCCCAAGCCCAACCCCACCATATATCAGTCTTGTTTTAGTCTGAATCTGTGTCAAATTTATTGATAAAATCAGATTTTGTACTAAACTTTGGCACTTGTTGCCTAGATTTCAGTGTAGAGCATATAAAATCAGGAGATTGGGGCCAATAACTTTAGAAAATKACTCTCTCACCAGTTTGACGGTCCTCTCGACTGCCACGGTGTGAGAGGGGGATTCTCTCAATTTCCATACCTCTGCAGTGTCACCCGACAGCCCTTTCATGAGTTCTTCGTTAGAAACTGAACAAAGAACTGGTGGAACAGTCAAGGTAATAGTCTTCCAGTTAATCATATTGTAATAATTATTAGCTAATACATCTAACCCTTCCATTTACAGTGTCAGACTCTGCTTCTCTGGCTGCCAGAAGACGGTCAAGGACCAACTTTCTGACTTCTATTAGTTCGTCAGTCATCATACTAAGGCGAATGTTTTCTGGAAGAGCAAAGAAAGCATTCTATTGAATGGATGAATCGACAGCCTTGCGCAGTTTAGCAGGTAAGTATCTCGACCTTTGAATTTGACAACAAGCAACTTCTCACAATCAGGGAACAGTTTACCTATGTCGCCAGAGAATGTATTTGGACTCTTTGAGACAAAATCTATGTGTTCGAAAAGAGCACGAAATGGAAGTTCGTTGAAACGTAGAAGAAAAAGAACCCACTGTAATGGCCTACCTAATCTTTCTTCTAGTTTYYGAATGATTCTACCTTTTCAACCTGTGTTCGTGTTGGTGCCATCAGCACCGACAACTTCTAGATGTTCCACATCAACAGAATTGTCTTGTAAATGTTGCCATATAGCTTGCGTCTCATCCTCAGCTGACCCGGAAGGAGAGGTGACGTGGCCAAAGTAATGACAACCACGTCGCGGTAGTAATTTTCGCCTTCGCTGACTTGTGTAAGTGTATTGTCTTTGCGGCCGACAAAATACAGCCYATATACAGAGTCAATACTTTCGGTGTTTTGGAACTTAACTCCAACACTTTTTTTTGCCCGACTAATCTTGCATTTGTCAGTGACAAAGCTAGCCTGATCCTCTGTAACCAAACCTGCTTTTTTGGCATTCAGAAAAGCAGATGAAACAATCAAGGCCGCTACTCTATCACTTACTCCAAATCTTTGGGCAGCTAAAGCAGTGTGTTCTAATACTAGTGTGTTTTGTTTGRTTTTAGAGGATGGAAGAGAAAATTCATCATCAGTATCGTTTTTGGAAGAATCCATTGCGACGCACCTACATTTTTATCGTCTGTGTGAGGCTGATCTGAATGGTCATGTGTTCTAGCTGATACTTTTCTGGTAAGTGTTGATGTTGAATGACGTTTTGAAAGCTTTTCTTTACGTTCATTTTTCTTTGTAATCTTTTTTGTTTCAGGTAGATCAACACTTCCAACGCGGCCAATTCCTCTGGTTCTCTGGTCCAAGAGAAATGGCTGCTCATTGATAGGAACTTTCCTTTGGACAAGTGCAAGAAGAAAAATAAATGCATTTACAAGCAGCGATGTCAAATGATTTTCCGGCAGAAGAGACGAAGTCGTCTCTCTTAGAGCTCAAACCTATTAGGTTCCTTAAAAACATTTGTTTAAGAGTCAGAAATTTCTTATGGTATGTGGTGAGCATTTGTACAACTCTGGTGTGTGGAACTATCGAATAGATGACTTTTTAAAAGTATTTTCAACTTTTTTTGCAACTATTTCTGTAACCTCTTTACTCCTAGGTTCATAGTTGTCGCCTCGGAGTCGCCCTATACGAAATCTTTCAAACTGATAACACAAAAGAACATTCTGGTAAGTAGGTAACTRGGACTCATAGAGATTGTACGGATGCCAAGGACAGGATATTTCTGTTTAAATTTAAATTTAGACATTTTGAATTCTGTGTTCTGTTGAGAGAATATAAGTGATAGCAYTCGGCGAAATCAACGACAAGAGTGAAGGAACTCGATGAAAAAAAATGTGTGTGGATACCTATCCGAAATTGTCCTTTGGCGTAGGTGAATGAATGCACTCGGCGAAATCAACGTCAAGAAGCGTGGCCGCAAGCCGATTTTCACCTTGCGCTGTGGCTCGCCCCATTTTCGCTCGTATCTCGGGAACGGTTCGTCCTACGGCCACGATCACATATAGCATTTCGGTAGCAAATGACGTGACAAATAACTTTTGTTTTATACATTTAGCCATGAGATGCGTATTTCGATCTCAAAACAAAAAGTTGCATTGGAATCAGGAAGTACTAAGCCAACTGTTACGCACTATTAGAAATACCGAATCGAAAAAAGTCCGGAATCGACCCACCCTAATACACAATCAAGCAACGAGAGACATGAATAAAGAAAAAATAATTAGATACGTATATAATTTAATAAAAGAGGATAAGTTTTTTATCGGTTTATCTCCAATAATTTATGAGAAAATAATAATAACTTTAAGATGTTACTTAACTTACTATTTTGAAGGCATTATGTTACGCAAGGACATTTCATTCACTGTTATCATAAGGCTTTATACTAGTGCAAATTTTTAACTTAACCTTATTGGAAATCTAAATCTGTATTAAAAATAATTAGAGTAAAATTAAACAAGTAAGGAAGGGCTAAGTCCGGGTGCAACCGAATATTTTATACTCTTGCAACTTGCAAGCTTCAAGGGCAGGGAAATAGTTTAAGGTGTATAACCTCATCATCCGGATGTTCGAATGTCCTGATATTAGTTTTATAGAGGCTAGACCAAGTTTTCTCTCAAACTTAACTATTTTAGGCACAAACATAGTCTGCTATGAGTAAAACACGCTCTCTTATTTTCATTGGGATAACTCACATATTGGCCGATATATTCGGWACAAAGTCACCCATAAATTCGAATATCTTTATATTAAYTATATGGGGGCTAAGAGAAGTATTAGTCGGATTCAACCCATTTTTGACATACAGACATACCATTATAAAAGAAGGATTATCCCTTAATTAAAGTCAATTACAATTACAGGGGTCTAAATATTCGGTACCCAGGATCCTGAAGTATTTTTATTGGATTTTAACACTTTTTAGTCATAAGGTGGCACTCACCAGAGCCATTCTTCGAGCAAAGTTTTATCCTGTTATACTAATTGATTCTTTTTGTGTACTTCAAACTGAACGAATCAAGTGGAATTTAAAATTGTGCTCTATGGACAGTAGGCGTGGTTGTTGTTCGATTTCGTCCATTTTCACAATGTGACATAAGAATGTAAAAAGAATGCAACTTATTAAATTTTGTGAAAATCGGTTTGGTCGGGTATCGAGATATGGGATTTCACCAAAAAGCGAGCGGTGCCGCGCCCATGTTCCAATTTTCACACTGGCTCCTATAAATACTTATACTCTTCGATTTCGCCTATCTACGAACTCGAACTTTTTCTTATAGGAAGCAACCCGTGTACCAAGTTTYATCAATATTTAAATGTTTACTCAAGCTACAGCTTGCAGGGACGGGCGGGCTGACGGACAGACAGTCAACCGAATTTCAACTTTTCTCATCATCCTGATCATTTATATATATATATGGTACAACCCTGTATCTATCGCGATTAGTTTTATGTGACACGTCTAATCGTTAAGTGAACAAAACTATAATACACTGTAGCAAGAGTATCAAAAAGCGTTAGGAATCAATTTGATAGAGAGAGAAAGAAAAGCACGGCTCGACATGATCAACAATCGATACGACAGGCTACTTGTCTAAAACCTCAATTGGTATCGAACCGCACGCAGAGAATGAGAGAGTTTACACAGCCCTATTAGTTTTGCGGGGATACCAAATTCAGATATTGCGGCATAAAGGCAGCTTCTTTTCGTGCTGTGAAAGCAGCTTTGAAATCAACGGCGAGGCGGTGTGTGTCGCTTTTCCTTTAACGGGTAGATTTGCCAGGTACAAAGCCACACTGATAAGGTCCAATTACTTTGTTGACGTTGGGCTTTAATCTTCCCCAAAATATGCTAGATAGAACCTTATACGCGATGTTGAGGAGGCTTATCCGAAGGTAGTTGGCACAGATTGTGAGGTCTCCCTTTTTGTGGATTGGGCAGAGTACACTTAGATTCTAATCGTTGGGCATGCTTTCGTCCGACCATATTTTACAAAGAAGCTGATATAGCTTAGCCGGCAATCCATCGGCCCAACCGCCTTGTTGTTCTTCAGACGCGTAATTTCTATTCGATCTTCCTCAAAGTCAAGCAAAGGACCGTCTGTTCATCGTCATAGATTGGATAATCGGATTCGCCTTCTCCTGGCGTTGTAATTTCACTTCCATTCAGCAGACTGGAGAAGTCTTCCCTAMATAAATTTAGTATGCTTACGGCATCGATCACTAGATCACTTTGGGGGTTCTACGAGAGTATGCTCCTGTCTGGAAACCTTCTGTTAGGCGCCTCATCTTTCCAAAACCCAATGGTTTCGGTTGCAGTTGTAAGTAAGGAGCTTGAGTTGCCGTTCCACAATTTTCTTATACCGAGCTGTTGACGAGTGCTCTCAGATAGCATGAGTGCAAGCAGAGTAGAAAATCGTTCTGCTATCTGTTGTGATTCTTAACGTAGAACTTTCCTTGTGTTTGTTGACGTGCGTTTTTTGCTGCACAGAGGCGGGTACGAATCTTGACTGCAAGAAAGTAGAGTCGATGTTAAGACCTCGGTGCGCACGCACATCTAAAAGTGGAGACGAGTCTTCCGTCTATCACAACATAATCGATCTGGTTGGTGGTTTTTCGATTCGGAGACAGCCAGGTGGCGTGATGAACTTTCTTATGTTGGAATCTAATACTACAGATATAACCTTATTTCGGCCCCCGGCGAAGTCGTTCAGCCTCGATCCATTTGGGGATGTTTCGTCGTGGTGCCAAAGATACCTTCTTTGCCCAGGTCTCATAGGTGCKCTCCAAGTGCTCATAGAAGGCATTTTTGGGCACATCGTCCTTTTAGACTGAAAGTCGTGAGCTGCTTCAGCCATATGTAAAGCAATAGTTTCTGGCCACTCCCAAGTGAATGGCGATCAGAGAACTTTCCTCACTTGCGTGAACTTCTACACATGACTCCATCCTGCACTTCTATACATGACTTCATCCGCCAGCTTTGGTTATTGAAATATCAGCTTATTGATATTAATCTTTCAGATCCATTGCTGACTTCGACTAATCCCACTGGCCTTCAATTTGTATCAAGAGGAATTTAAACTAACCTAAACACATACATAAATCCTGAATGATGTTATAGGCTATATTCATACTWATTTAATATCTATAACGTAATATATTGGGTAGTCGAAAAAAACTTTTCGTATTTTGTCAATAGATGTCGTTGCAGTCATATATCTTCAGTGTACCAGTCACTTTGTGTCCTACCATACACATAGTGTCGGAAGGGTGAGATTTTAAGCTTCATTCAACGGAAAAATAAAATCCAAGGAAGCTATTCAAAAATTGTCGACCAAAATGATACATATTTTTTTATTTATTTATTATTATAAATATAAAGAAATATGTAAAAATTTTATTAGAATTAAAAAATACTTTTCGACTACCTAATATAATATGTCACCTGTAATTTGGACCATTGTATGCGTCCAATGCAGCGCGATGAATTCCGCCAAGCCAATTTTGCACCATAAATCAATTCGGTTTCTGTAAGTTGATAAGACCCACTAGATTCGATATTTTGACGCACTTGTTTCCAACGAGTGTCGTGAGCGACGCTTGAAGCTCTAAAAAGGTTAAATGGAAAACAATTTTATGATTAATAGAATCATCATGATAAAAAAATTTAAAATCTGCATGCATATTTCGTTAAGGGGGCGGGGGTGGTGATGCTGTGGTGTCTGTTCTAAGGTTTAAATCTTTTTTCTAAACGACCAATATGTCGAGAATATTGTGTACAAATTTTGAACTATAGTCAAACTAACGGAGTTACAGCGTTTTAAACGACATGCGGTGATGCCTGACTTACAAAGTATAAAAATTATTATTTATAAAAACTTCAAATCGCTTTTCCCGAAAACCGCTATCTTTGAAGTTCGTGAACATTAGAACTCAAAGCCTACTGAACCGATCCTTTTGAAAATTTGAACATTACTTCTTCACATAAGGGGTTTTTCCATTATTCTCTATTTTTTATTAACAAATTAATCGCGATTTTTTGAGCTAAAATCGCGCTTTTTACTACCAAGTGCTGCAAAAAATAGAAAAAAAATTTTTTTTTTTAACTTAAGAAATACATCACCTTTAAAACGCATATCAATTTTTCTGTTTCAAATGATTCGGTAACGAGTTATATATAACGAGTTTTTTAAGTCGCTTCTCTAGATTCACCGTCACAGGCTTATTTATTAATATTTTTCATTGAAATTTTTTTCTAATATATTTCAAAAGTTGCACAATAGTATGTCATTAAATTTAATAAAAATTTTATTACTGATGTTGCCCCAAAACAAAAACAAATATCTCCTTTTTTTTTGCCTTTAAAACCTATTTTTAAATAGTTTTTTTACCCAACTATCACCTAAACCGAAGCGAGACACATATAGGGTTATGTATATACATTTGTATAAATGATGGGGATGACGAGAAGAGTACTACAAGCTGTAACTTAAGTAAAAATTGAGATAACATGATAAAACTTGGTATGTGGGTTCTACGAGTTCGTAGATTGGCATAATCGGACCTGTGGGTAAATGTTTTTGAAATAGTGGATGGCGCCCCGCCCTCCAATAAATTTATGTGTGTACCTCCTAAACAACTGAAGCCACAGCAACCAAATCAGCACAAATATTATAGTACAAGAACTTATAGCGACAATGTGAAAATGAGTGAAATCGCAAGATAATGACGACCACTCCCCATATAACGTTACTGTTCAAAAGTGCTAAAGGCACAAAAAGTCAATAACTGAATACCCCAGACAGATTAAATTTCACTTTCAAAATGGTATGAATGGTGAAAATTGAACATGCTCATCGCCCATTTTTTGACGAAATCACATATTTCGACCGATTTCAACTAAATTTTAAAGCGCGAAAATGGACGAATTCGACTACAAACACGTCTACTTCTCATATAACACAATTTAAAAATCCATTTGATTCTTTCACAATCTAGTACACAAATCAAGAAGTAAATAATATAACGGGAAAGCATTTCGCACTAATAATTTTCTTAAAGTATGTAACCTTCACAGTCAAATCATTAACTTCAGATTCAATTATAGTTCTGACAATGGTTTTAGAAATGGATTGAGTCGGTGCAATACTTCCCTGAGCCCCCATACACCTAATGTAAAGATTTTCGAAAATTATAGACCATGTTTAGCTCATAACAGTGCATTTTTGTGCCTTAAATACATACATATATAAAATTGGACAAAAAAATGTTCGAACAATCAAGGCAACAAAACCAGGCAAAATTTTTTTAATTTGTGGCATAATAATAATTAATTCATAAAATCGGATCGATACCCCCGCATAATTTTCGTTTTCCTAACAAATCTTATGCCGAATTTGTCGGTCAGTGTAAGGGTTAATTCTAGTATATCTATATGGCATTTTAAATCTTAAGGTATTGCCCTGGCTTCGGTTCTTGTAAGTAGCAAGAGTATAAAATATTCGTTTGCACCCGAACATATCCCTTTCTTACTTGTTTTCTTTAACAACTMTTTTGAATAAGAAAAGTTTGCTGCCCATATCCGAGGCAAAGGTTACCGTATTCAAATGCTCAAAGATCATGAATTTATTCATGAAAGTATTGAAAGCGCTCTTCTTTTTAAGATTTTTGTGCATGTTATARTTTTTTCAATTATAGTTTTATTAGCACTAAAAATGAATAAATTTTCAGTCTGCGAAATGGCCTTAAAAAGAGAATGTCAACTGGAAAATTATGAAAAACCAACGCTAATTAATTGAAGTATTAATTATGTTTTCTATAATTTTCTCTCAGTTTTCTCTTATTTTTTTAAAACCAAACTGACATTATGAAGGTATTTGCTATTTTGACTAATTTTTTAATTTTAGTAATGTAAGTAAAGGTTTAAACATGGAAAAACAAATATTACAAAATCAAAACAATTTCTCTTTATTTTATTTACTATATACAAGTATGTAGTATATAGTAGTCTGAAATATGTCTCTGTCTATAGTAAAATGACAGATATTCACATTTTATTTAAAAAACATATCTCCAAACTTTAATGAGATAATAACCCAGTTACCGATACATATGAAATCAACTGGATGATGGACAATCTTTATATTGTGACCAAGGCCTATGAAAAAATGAGAAAAAAAATTCTTTAATTTTTAGCACAAAACTAGAGTATTCTCAAGAGCTACTCATTGTCCTTTGATTTCAACTGAAAACAAAGATGTCTTCATACCCATTAAATAGGGGCCGACTATACACGGTATAACCCGAATTTCAAATTAGCTATTTTATATCTATTTCATATAAAACGGCCTTATATAAGAATTAAAAATGGTTGTAGTCGGACTTCACTGACTTTTAAACTCTATCATCTAATCCTAAGGGCAGATTTTTATCCAAATCACCTAACYCTCAATAAACTTTTTACCTCTCCTACATTGCTGGATGAACTGTCTTCAGACTTTTAATAATTTCCAACATAACACGATTTAAAATTAAAGTTTACAATCTTAATTACCTACCTTTTTATTGATGTAAAGTATTGATCCAAAAAGTCTTTAGCATGTTCCATAACTATATCAGACTTTCTTGCTTCAACTGGGGCCGTCCCTAGCGCCATAACACTGCTCATACATGTTGCCTTCGAACATGATAGTGACTAAAAATAAAATATTTCAAAAGCTTATGATGCTATTATTAATTCATTATTTATACTCTCACTATTTGTAAGAGCTCATAAATATATATACTTATAGTATAAAAGCTTTATAATATTTTCCAATCCTTAGACACAAATTACTTTATTATTTCTAGAAAGTCTTATTTGATTAATATTTAGGTATTCAGGAAACAGCATAAGTAACATTCCTACATATATTAATATACATAAGTGTACATGAAGTGTATAATAAAGCTTAGAAAAAGATTTCTTTTATGAATATCTTTATCTCTATTTTTACTCGTATAGTGATATGTTAAAAAAATAAYGGRAATTTTAGACTTTTGTATGTTTACTGAGTCCAATCGTTTGATGGATACATTTTTTCAGAGATATTAGCATTGGCTTTGTCTGTCGGTTAGAATATATTATAGTGGTCTGATATGTTGGAAGACTATAAGTGGACAATAATCCATGCTGTATTTCGGGAAGATATCTTGTCAAATAAAATAATTTTTATCATAAGTACTTGACGTTGATCAGTCAGTTTCAAARGCAGTGCTTAAAAGATACTTTAAGCACTATTATTTATGCATTTATATATTTATGTATATATTTACCTAAACAAATTTTAAATAATAATTGGTTTTCCTTGGAAATATTTTCAAATTGTTTCTGTGAACATACCCCAAATTTCGACAAGATAATATTTCAAATAAGAGAAATGAGCTCAAATAGACTTTATTTAGATAGTCAGTTTGTATGGCAGCTACATATATATATAGTGATCTGTTCTGAACAATTTGTTCGGAGATTCTTTCACAATAATCCATGTAACATTTCGTGAAGATACCTCGTCAAAAAAGAAAGTTTTCCCTACAAATACATAACTACTTAATTTGATCGATCAGTCTGTATGGCAGCTTACAGTAGTCTACGACATTTCCTTCTAGGAAACTTAATAAGCCCTGCTCAGGGTAAGAAAYGACCAAACATTAACTTCAACTAATATATGTATGCCTTCGAATATAAATATTTCTAACTATCTAAACAAATTTTACAATATGAAGAAGAAAGAAATGATTAGCATGCCAATAGTCAAATGTATAAAAAATATCGATTATATTATTATATATAATATTATATCACTACAAATTAGATATGTATATGAATGCCCTACTACTACAATCTTTTGTACCAAATTGCTGTTCTATGTCTTAATTGAGGGCTAAGTTATTGTACTTTAACCGATTTCTTTTAACGGCATTTTATAGGCCTGACAATAGTTCGATTACGTCCATCTACAAACTTGTCTTTACTTTTTTACCAAGGAACATATTTATATACCAAGATCACAAATGGACAGGCGTCATCCCTGTCATAGATATTACTTTATATCTATGTCGATTAGTTTTACGGGATACATACAACCGTAAGGTGAACAAAACTATTATAATCTGAAGCATGGATCAACTCAAAAATAAGTATATTGCTATGAAACACGTGTATCAAGTTTCATTATGATATATCAACTTTTGCTCACGTTACAACCTGCACTCGTCACTTTATGCTGATCATTTATAAATATAAATATTCATACTATAGCTCTATATCTAGATACGATTATTATTAGGTTACAAACAACCTTTAGACGAACAAAACTATTATACACTACAGCAACATGTTGCAAAAGTATGAAAATTTTAAAACACGAACAGGAGCATATGTTTTATATCAAAATGGACACGCATAATACGCTCATACACAATATTTCAAATATTGTTTTAAGTACATGTGTGAGCCAAACAAAATTATATTCTCACAAATGCCGTTCACGGTACCTAAGGAAAAATAATAAAAAGTTTGTTTTTGCCAACCCTAATGTATACAATATATATGTACATATAAATGTGAATTACAAAAACTATGAGCATCGCACACTTTTTAATTTCACAAACAATGTTTGTAGGGTTAAATATACTGTGGGAGATAAATTATTTTTTGCGCATTAAAGCACTTCCGGGTGGGAAAACGGGTGAAGCACAAATACAAACTTTGGCATAAAGCGCAAACTTGAAATGACGTGGGATGACAGCGCAAGGCCATGCAAATATACGCATATACAAGTGAGCAAACGACTTTGGTACTCAATATGCAAAAGGCTCTTTGCTAACTAAAATAATAATATTATTATACGAACTACTATAAGCAAAAAATAGTAAGACTGCATTCATAATTTTAATATTCATAATTTATTCTACAAAATCTATGTCTTCCCCTCAAAACAATCCCCGTTGGTCCTACTACACTTGTCCCAACGTTTTTTACAATCCTTGAAAGAGCTGTTAAAGTCAATTTCCGCGCGTAGCGATTCACATTGAATGAATGTCTTCAAGGGACTCAAAAGGGTTTCCTCGGGGCGGTCGTTTAATTTTGCTGAATAGACAGAAGCCACACGAAGTTAAATTAGGCGAATACGGTGGTTGCGGCACAATATTAGTTGAAAATTTAGCGAAACACTCACGAAGAATCGATGCAGTATGTAACGGTGCATTATCGTGGTGCAATGGAGGATGGAGTCATATGTAGAAGTTCACGCAAGTGAGGAAAGTTTTCTGATCGCCATTCACTTGGGAGTATGACTCAAGCAGCTCACGACCTCCGGTCCTTAACCAAGTATCCTCTGAGTAGCCTAAGAACATCCGTTTGAACGCGAACTAAAGTGAGAAGGCGAAACATCCCCTGCATAGAATTGTGCGTTGTGTTTGGAACCCGCCACGTAAAAAGACGCCCCCAATAAAAACGCAATAACAGCCTCGGATGAGAGGCCCCACTTTTGATGACGACTATGGCAAATGAAATAAGGACTACGAATTGAGGGCATGCATCTGGAATGTCCGGTCCCTTAATTGGGAAGGTGCCGCTGCCCAGCTGGTTGATGTCCTCGTAAAAATAAAGGCTGACATCACCGCCGTCC
>NW_017535520.1:52847-56471 GCF_001853355.1 Bactrocera latifrons | reverse complement strand
AAAGATGCCTTTTATGAGTGCTTGGCGACTTTAATGCCAAGGTGGGCAAAGAAGGTATCTTTGGCACTACGGTCGGTAATCTCAGCCTCCATTAGGAATCATCCCCAAGTGGGTTGAGGCAGATCGACTTCGCCGGGGCCCGAAATATGGTTATCTGTAGTACTACAATAGATTTCAGCAAAAGAAGAGACATCAAGCTACCTGGCTGTCTCCGGATCGAAGAACCATCAACCAGATCGATCATGTTGTGATAGACGGAAGACACGTCTCCAGTGTTTTAGATGTGCGTGCGCTCCGAGGTCCTAACATCGACTCGGAGCACTATCTTGTTGCAGCCAAAATTCGCACCCGTCTCTGTGCAGCAAAAAACGCAAGCCATCAAACACAATTAAGGTTCGACGTCGAGAAGCTGCAATCACAACAGACAGCCGAACGATTTTCCACTCGGCTTGCACTCCTGCTCTCTGAGAGCACTCGTCAACAACTCGGTATAAGAGAACTGTGGGACGATATTTCAAACTCCTTACATACAGCTGCAACCGAAACCATTGGTTTTCGGAAAGTGCAAAAGAACAGATGGAAAAAGAAAGAGGCCGAAATGCTTGAGTACGAAGAGCTTGATAAGCTGGCCGACAGGGGTAGTTCTCGAAAATTCTATGAAAAAATGCGGCGGCTTACAGAAGGTTTCAAGACCGGAGCATACTCTTATAGAACCCCCAAAGGGGGCCGATGGATTGCCGGCCGAGCTATTCAAACATGGCGGCGAAGAACTGATAAGGAGCATGCATCAGCTTCTTTGTAAAATATGGTCGGACGAAAGCATGCTTGGAATTTAAGTGTGCTATGCCCAAACCTCAARAAAGGAGACCCCACAATCTTCGCCAACTACCGTGGGATAAGCCTCCTCAACATTGCATGTAAGGTTCTATCGAGCGTATTGTGTGAAAGATTAAAGCCCACCATCAACAGCCTGATTGGACCTTATCAATGTGGCTTCGGACCTGAAAAATCAATAACCGACCAGATATTCACCATGCGCCAAATCTTGGAAAATACTCGTGAAAAGAGAATCGACACTCACCACCTCTTCGTGGATTTCAAAGCTGCTTTCGACAGCACGAAAAGGAGCTGCCTTTATGCCGGGGTATCTGAATTTGGTATCCCTGCAAAACTTATACGGCTGTGTAAGCTGACGTTGAGCAGCACGCTGTAGCTCCGTTAG
Organism: Bactrocera latifrons; assembly: GCF_001853355.1. NCBI lineage: Eukaryota > Metazoa > Arthropoda > Insecta > Diptera > Tephritidae > Bactrocera > Bactrocera latifrons. Next base: position 55,249 of record NW_017535520.1, on the reverse strand, counting down.
AATCGGGAAGGACCGCTCCGAGCCGTTCGATACCAAACGAGGCTTCAGACAAGGCGATTCCTTATCGTGCGACTTTTTCAACCTGCTTCTGGAGAAAATAGAAATCCAACGCAGGATAACTCTTACCAACAGGTGCTACCTCGGACTGAGGAGGCAATTGAGAAACAAAGTCCTCTCTCGACGAACAAAAACCAAATTCTAAAAGTCACTCAGAATTCCCGTCCTGCTATATGGTGCAGAGGCTTGGACGATGTCAACAACGGATGAGTCGACGATGCGAGTTTTCGGGAGAAAAGTTTTGCGAAAGATTTATGATCCTTTGCGCGTTGGCCACGGCRAATATCGCATTCGAAAGAACGATGAGTTGTGTGAGATATATGAGGACATTGACATAGTTCAGCAAATTAAAAGGCAGCGGCTACGCTGGCTAGGTCATGTAGTCCGAATGGACGGAAACAGGGGAATAGGATGACCTCCATGCCGTTGGTTTGACCAGGGATAGAAGGACCTGACGTATTTATTTAATGAGTTATCATTGTTTTTAGCGGGGCTATCCATGTATTGGAAGACGTCACATAGTGCCGGCAGAAAGTCTCTGGAACTGGACTCGTTTGGTCATCGTAATCACGTTTATATACATATCCCTGTATATGTAAACAACCGTTAGATGAAAAAAAAAACTATTATACTCTGTAGCAACATGTGATAAATATTATATATATTATATACATATTAAAATTCAAATTGTGTCAACTTCAACCCAGATAATTTACGCAATAGCGACTCCGTTGCTTTTAATTAAGACGCATTCCGACTATACGACCGGAATTTGTCTTTAAAGTTATTCGCTGATGTCTCTAATTGGTTAGTCGAGAAAGAGAGACATGACACGCATCAGCAATTACTTCCTGTTTGCTACCTTAAACTTTTTATGATACTACACTGCGCAGCGTTGTTGCGTCGGTTGCAAATTCTAATGTATTGCACTGCTAATTAAGTTGTATTGCAAATCCTCCTCGCGGTTGGAATGTCTCGTAAAATGTTGCACAGAGTATAGTAACTTTATCGCACGTGTATTATTTCTAACAAGGTGAAATAAAGAGATAATCATGAAGTGAAATATGTAGAATATCTAAATGTTATAAATAATGAGATAATGCCGGAAAGGCTTTACTTATTAATTAATTCACATACGTATTCGTTTCCTTTATACTTTCAAAAATTGTGTGATGGTTTTTGGCTTTGTTCGAACGTACCCCTTTTATAAATGAATTTCTCTAAGTTTATTTGCTTGAAATTGAAATTGTTGAAACATCGAAATATACTCATTTCATTTTATTAATATATTTTAATCAACGAAAATTATATTAAAATCATTCATAATTATATTATATTATATTTAGTTGATGTGGCAACGTCAACTAGGTGATCGAGTTTTTTATATAAATATTTGAGATATAATATTAAAACCAAAGTTTAGACCAACTACATTCATATTTAGTGATAAGCCAAATAATTTTCAAGAAAACTTGTCCATTTGGTCAATTGCTTTGCAGAAATGCTAACTGCTGGGACGCGTCGTGTCATTTTTTTGAATAAGGAATACTATTTTTCTTATATTATCTATATTTTAAATTAAATAAAAGAGGAGATTTTTTTAATAGAATAATATTTGGTATATTACCAATACTTTCCACATATATACAAGTTTAATTAATTTTGCCATTGAATTTGAAAGTGGTATAAGTGAAAAATTTTAAAAATCTACTCTATCAGCTATTACTTATCAAATCTTAATAAAATAACATAATCTGAAGAGATTAGCAGCATGCCAAGCAAATTAACTCTTTAAAATGTGTTTATTTTTTAATTGTTAACTGAAATACAGATATTGTTCGTTTTGATAGTGGTATAAGTTAAAGTAAGGCACAATTCCGATGTCTTTGGCGCCGCGATTTGAAGGTACCGTTGGAAAGAGGACGTTCTCCAGATCAAAAAATATATAGGGTTATAGGTACCGCAAACGCTTAGTTTAGGAGATATTCGACCTCAAAATTCAAAAATTCACAAAATTCGGACATTTCAAGTGGCTACTTCACCACTTTAAACATACTTTATTCACAGTTTTCACTTTAACTTAATTAATTTACACTATAAGCTTTTAAATAAATCCATTTATTATTATTATTTATTACCTAAAAAATCTTTATTTTAAAAATTACATTTTACTCTCGTTTGAACCTCATTTGTTTACTAAAAATTACGACGAAATGRAGYRCTGCCATGTGATGATAAGGCAATTCGCTGAAATTCCTCTTTTTCGCAAAAATTTCTCTATTCATGCATATGGATATTTTCTTTTTTAAATTTATTAAGCAAATAAGTAATATTATATAATAATA
>NW_017535520.1:35224-52202 GCF_001853355.1 Bactrocera latifrons | reverse complement strand
AAAAAGAAACACTCGAAAGTACAAACACAGAAAACGCTGTGAAACGCTGAAAAACCTTTCACTTTTGGTTTTGAAGGTGTGGCAAAGCTGGTTTTCCTCGTAAATATAAACACTCTAAACTTGTCAGCCATAAATTTGATAAGTAATTTTTAAATGACTAAATTTAGCAGAAAAATTACAAAATAAATGTGAAATGTGAGCTTATTTTAAAGCTTAGAGTGTATACTTAAATATACATAAAAAAACTTGAAAAATATTAGTGAAACATAGTGAAATAACATRTGTTCGMAGTGCAAATTTTTGAAATTTTAAACGTGAATATTTTAAAAAATATTAGTAATTTTTATCTAATTTTTGGATATTCCTACTCTGGAGAGCTCCCCTATGCGTACATACCCCATGTCTATGGAAATTCGGTTTTTTTACCCCTCCGCCAAAGTAATCGGAATCGTGCCCAAAGTAATTTTGTCATGTCTTAAGATAGTGGTTCATGTATGTTAAAGTAAAACTTTTAGTGTAAAAACCTACTATTYAAAGTTAATTGTGGACATTTTACGGCGAATAAATATAAGTAATCTCCCCAGAAATGGAAACAAATAAGAATGATATCGTGTTCTGATAAATCAGCTCATTGTTTAAAACTGAATTCGGAACCCTTACAAATGGAAGAAAGCCAAATGAAATCAAGAAAGAGGACACACAATCAACAGAATTACGGACAAAATATAAGAAAAGTGAAAAGAAATCGTGGAGAGGAATATAAAATAAAAACTCTAAGCCGTGAGTGCTAAACTTTTCGAAAATATATATTATCTTTGTTCCAAAAAGTGTTGAAATGGAATCGGATATGAAGACAGGAAAGCTAATTTTGATTATTTTTGGAATTTAGGAAGTTTCGAAAAACAGAATATGTTTCTGTATGGTTTGATTAGAAAGCAATCAATAAAACAAAAACACCCCATAAATCACAAAGGATATATGAGAAAATGGAGTATTAAGTTTCATCTATATGTAAGTATGAGTTCGGAAGTTTCTATTTGCAAAACTTGGATACTTTCAAAATATCTAACGGAAGATTAAGCCGTGCCTTAAATTCTGAAACACCTGGAATGCATAGTCGAGGCAAAATGGCTAGTTCATATAGAAAAACAGATAAAGAAAAAATTAAAGTAGTACGAGATCATATTCTGAGTTTTCCAGCATGTGAGAGCTATTAAGTGCTGACTTAGATATTCGAAAAATGTATGGGCTATATGTGGAAAAATGTGATGAAAATAATACATCATGTATAAAGGAATGGACTTATAGAAAAATATTTAATAATTAGTTCAACCTAAATTTTCATACTCCTCGTAAAGACACGTGCCAAACGTGTCATTCGATAAAACTAAAAATTGAAGCATCCAGTAATGAAGACGAGAAGTTGCATCTTATGGAAATTCGTGATTCACATCTTAAAAGTGCCGAACAGGCTAGAAAAAGTTTAACAGATCACACACAAAGAAGAAAACATAACCCGAGTTGAAATTACGGATTCGTATTTGACCTACAGAAAGCGCTTCCTTATCCAAAACTTTCTGTTTCGGTAGCTTACCATAAGCGCAACATGTATCTATACAATTTAGAGTTTCATAATTTCCACAATGGAAATGCTAAAATGTATGCATGGGATGAAACAATCGCCCCAAGAGGATCACAGGAAGTTGCGTCCTGCATCTTAAAGCACATTCGGGACATTACCACTCAAAAGCATATAATAGCTAACACTGATACCTGCTCAGGACAAAATCGAAACATTAACATAGCTTTAATAAAGTTAAAAATTGTTCGGTAATCTGATAATAATGTTGAAAGAATTGATCATAAATTTATGGTATCCGACCATTCTTTTCTGCCAAATGATCGCGATTTAGATTTCATAGAAACTAAAATTAAAAAATATAGTTATTTATACATCCCTGAGCATTATTATAATTTAATRAAATCATGTAAGATGAGAAACCCATTTTCGGTAGTACAAATGGATCAAAAAGATTTTATTTCTACAAGACAACCAAAAGAATTAACGAATAATAGAAAGAAAAACATCAATGGAAAAGCTGTGCCTTGGTTAAAAATACAATGGATCAGATTTCTAAAAAATGCCCCATATAAGATGTTTTACAAAGYTTCCTTGGATGGCAACTCCGAATTCAAAGTATTAGACATCTCACCTAAAAACGGAAGGCCTAGAATATACGGAAATATTGATTTACTTCCATTATACACAACCATTTGACCAATAACAAAAGAAAAACGTACCCTATATTCCACCAATTTTTCACAAACACTTTATTTCCCTAAATACTAATGAATAATTTACTTAGTCAAAATGAAATGAGTTTGAATAAAATGTTATTTACTAATAAAATTGTTTCATTGGTGGTATAAGTCATTTATAAAGTCATGCAGTTAATTTTGAAAGTGCTACAAGTCATTTAAACCTTTCAAAACCACATTTTCTTTTAAAAATGGCTATAAATTTCACAATCATAACWAATACTTGTTTGTTGGGACTATTTTACTGTCGAAAAATCCATAATGCAGGAATATTTTTTAATCCTTTAAAATGCAAAACTCTAAATATCTCGAAACAAAAAAAATATGATTTATACCACTTTCGAAATCATGGGAAAAATTTTTTCAAATTTCACTTTTAAATCTATCAAAATCTTCGACTGTAATAACAAATGTCGTTAGAATTATATACTAATCAAGTCCAACATTACGAAACCTCTACTCATATTCGTTGGTAAGGATGCACATAAAAACATTTGAATCCTTATCCAATTACAACCTTTTTTAAACATTATTTTCCTATATTTTTAAAACAATTTCACCAAAAACACAAACATGGACATTCATGAGGTTCTTGCTACGCTTAATTATGTCACCAAAATCACCAAACAATTAATTCAACAAAAAGCGTAACATATAATATACTACTTAGTTAGAAAAAGATTTGTTGCAACCACACGCGCATGCTTGTTAAAATAAGACTTCAAGTGGAAACAATTTATTTTGCTTGATTTGGAACAAATAAATTACACAGTTGCTACAAAAAGGAATGAAGTCGAAATACCTGCGAAGTGATGTTATTTTTCTTGTAGGTCTTGTTAGTAGAACAAATATTCAAAGTTGAAGTTTTCCAAACACCGTTAAAATCTAATTATCAACCGGTTTTTAATTTAAGAACAATTTAAGAAAGAAGGAAATGTATTACTCTGGGGGCAAAGTAGTCATTCCTATTTTAGAAGAACTTGTGGAAMCTTTAAAATCATTATTTACAGGTGAAACTGATGAATCTCGTGTAAAAACAGTGTAAAAAGGCTAAGTGCAAGGCTAAGTGTAGCGTAAAATATAATCACTGTTGCTACCACTTAATGAACAGCTACAATTTTTACAGGTGAATCTGATCGGCAGATCTTTAACTGTGTAAAAAAATGCAACGGATACTTTTCCCTGACGTCATTCGGGGCGAACAAATTTCACGCTATGCCTGGAATTTCCTTAGTTTTATAGTGCAAGGCCAAATACAGCTACGTCGCTCGAGTCTATCGTATAAAGGTACAAAAACTGGGAAATCTCCTCACCAAAGGTCAGGTGTTCGGTGATGTACAGTGCTTTATGCTCTCTATTTGGCAAAAAAGAGGAATGCTGCATGTCCATTTAAGTTCTTTTTTCAGAGTTTCCCGATCCCAACAAAATAAAAAAGTTATATGATACCGTCATAAATCACACATAACGTAGTGTTATTGTGTACGATTGCTGTTGACTAGAATCAGAGGCTCCACCAGTTTTCAAGCGTTCAAAATCATTGATGAGCAAAAAGAGGCCGCTTTACGAGAAACATGTGAGGCATTGGGGTCTCTAAATGGTGACGGCCACTTTGATAAAACGATGGATGGCGCCATGACACTTTGCGAGAAGCACGTGAGGCGATGGGGTTACCTAAAGACAACGATTACTGGGGTAAAACGATGGACGACGGTATGTTGTGCCAGTCAGCGACTAGGTTGAGAGAGCTCTTTACTATTATTATAAGCACCTGTGGACTACCCAACCTCCGGCAATTGTATGTCAGAAGACATTGCTCGCCGATACGAAGAGAAAACAATAGTCATCGATGCCATAATTTTTATCGATGCGCTGAAAATTAATCAGGATTTTTATAATGGTAGGAAAAAGGAGAGAAACAGAAGAGATGACCACTGATATGGTCAAAGAGCTTAGGTATAATACTGTAGTTTTAGAAATTCAAGGCAACCAAACCGAACCTCTGTTACTACCGAAGAACAAGCAAATTTTCAATTCAGTAACAAACTGCATAGCTAACTGACAAGAGTTTTTTTCTTGGACGCACTTAGCAAAACCTTCTTACTTAAATTGCTGCTCGGACAACTACGCAAAAAAAAAAAATTGTAAGTAGTGGCAGAACCGCACACTCATCTCAGCAAAAAAAAAAAAATTATAAAAGAATATTAAAGGAAGTTCCAGTTGAAGTAAAGACCTACATCTCAATAGATACAGTGAAGACAACTGACGACACAACTCGACCTGCCAGTGGTAAAATCCCACATGTTGAAACCCACAGTTGGTGTGCCTGCCATTCTACAGCGTAATCTGGATGCGCGTAGACTATACAACGGCACTAGATTACGCACCTTTTTCACTTGTCCCGGAGACAACCGTACGTGGCTGGCTCGCATATGTCGAGAGCAGGAAAGCTTTTTATTTACGCAAAAAACATTAAGAGCTGCAATATTTTTTACAGACATGTGCTGCAGTAAACAGATTCTCTACGATCCCAGGCAAAAAATAATTTCATCTGCATAATCAACTCTCCCGTTCCGCAAGCCATTAAATTTTGTATCTGAAAATGTGAATAATCATTATTTTTCTGTWAACATACACTTTATTTTCCCTAATAAACCACGGGTAACAATGTGTGACAAAGCTAGTAGAATATATAAATAAATTGATCTGACACTGCCCTACGTTTGTTAAAGCGTTATAGGGACTCTCTTGCTGTTGCAGTGCTCGGATTTCAAATATATTAAATTTCAAAGATTTGTGTAGACCAAAATGTTATCAAGTTGAAGCAGGATTTATTCCGCCTCGTACTGGTTCACTAATGAACCCATGAACCTGCTCTTCACCCTTATGCTTTTCTGACGTTCTGACTGACCGGTCTAGATGTCTTATAACATTAAGTAATTTGATATCTATCGAATATATGGATTTTTGTTGTGGTATTTACTTTAAAAAACACATTAGTTTAAATGATATTTACTCACCTCTTTAGCCTTACAGTGCAAAGTATCGTAAACCTCTGGTCGACCTTCAATATTCTTTAGGCGCACCGGCTTACGTATGAGTATACTGCGTCCCTCTTCGTCAATGTGAATGAAACTACCTGCACGCGCACGAAAATCCTGCGACATTTTGCGCTGTCCGGTATTCTTCGGGGTAGGTGAGAGCTCGCGTGCTTTGCCCCCGCCTCCTCCACTGTTGGAATTTACATCGATTTCCACAATAACACCGGCCCCACTGCCTACCACCGAGCTGCGCCCAATATGCACCGCCGAGTTTTTAGCATTATCAGCTTCTCGGCCTGATATACTATGTCTTTTTGCGTAACTTTGTCGGTTGGAAGTGCAATCGGTACTTTTACTCCCACCTGCTCTTGTCATTGCTGTTAGAGATACAGTTTGCTGCTGCAGCTTTTCGTGTGGCTCTTTAATGTATATTTGAGACCTTCTGCTGTTATTTTCTTTTTCGTTGCACATTTCCGGCGTTGGTGGGGAGGAATGATGGTTTGCTTGAATTTCTTCGTTTGCTTTTGCATTGTTTTGTTGTTGCTGCTGTTGGCTTTGTTGATGCGTGGGAGTGTTGGGCATACGTTTAGCAGCTACCAATCGTAAATTCTCGAAAATTGCACTGAAGTGCGACATTTTGGGACAGTTGCTCACTTAGTATTTCACTTCGTTACCGAATCACACAAGTCTATTTACTATATCCTTTATTTTTTTGGTTTTACTTATTGACACGATTGTACACATCAAATTAATTTATTATTGTTCATGTAACGATACAAGTTATTTGATATATACTCGAGCCTCAACCCCCAAACACAAAATATTCAAATGTATTTTAAATTAAATTTAGATGACCCAAGTAAGGAAGAGCTAAGTTCGAGTATAAACGAACATTGCATACTCTTGCAACTTGAAAGGCTTAAAGACAGGGAAGTACCTTCAGCTACATAAGGCTTGTTAGATGCATGGGGTCTATCGCGAGTTTTCCCACTATTCTATTTATTTTAAGCAGCGTTATAAGAAAAACACGCTCTCTCGACTTTATCAAATAGCTCTTATATTGGCTGATGTATGTGGTACAAAGTCACCTGGAAGTTCGAAAACCTTTATATAAGGTATATGGGAGCTATGGAACTTCCCTTAACGATTCAACTCCCAGAAATACTACCATCATGAATGGAATTCTCTGAATTTCAATTGTATATCCCATACATTGACCATTACTTTCGGCAAAAAGTCAATTATAAGCACATATTCAGTACCATAAGGGCTTGGATGTCCGTGCGTACGTCCGTTTTTCTGTGCAAACTGTAACTTGAATAAAATTTGAGATATCGTAATGAAACTTCGTAAACGTGTTGCTTGCCATAACTAACCCACAAATTAAAATATAAAACAATAATTTAATACAATATATGAAACATATATATACATATATATTCAAACCATTGAAGCTTTGTCACACAAGTTTGCACGAGATAATAACTTTCAACACGTCTTGCGACAGTGTGGATATAGGTGAATTTGGATAATAACAAAACCCAGCATTGTATGGACGTTTATGTTAAAAATTATTAAACGTATATTATATTTAATAAATATATACTAAGCTAAAAAGGCTTTATAGGAGCTGGTGTCAAAATTCGACGATGGGTGTGGCACCGCCCACATTTAGGTAACATTAATTTGACATTCCCATATTCCAGTGCAAAAATGGACGAAGCCGCACTATAACCCCGCCTACTTCTCGCATAACGCAATTCTAAATTCCACTTTCCAGTATACAAATTAAGCCCTAATGAATATATCGCGATAAAATTTTGCACGAATGATCACCAAACAATATTCAAAYCAAAGCAAAACTGTTCAAGCACTCAGATACGGAATATATGGATCTCAGTTCCTGTTGCAAGCTTTTTATCGGTCAATCTGTAAGATATATTATTATTAGAAACTCAGAGACACTTCTTATGTGATAATAATAATGCCCCTGTGCCAAAAATGGTCTGAATCGGATCAATAATTCCATCAGACACCATATATCTTATAGAAAATGTGTCAATTTTATTAAGATAACTGACATATGGGCTGATGTATGCGGTATAAAATCAACCGGAAGTTCGAAAATCTTTATATTAGGTGTTAGGGGATCCGGCCACGCATTGCTGTGGTATACATTTTATAATATTCAATACAGGGCAAATTTTATTTACGAATAAAGGCAAATAAGAATCTAAGGGATTGCACTTGAGGTCTACTTTTGAATATGTTTATACAAATAAATTTCATTGGAAATAATAACGAATTTAAGGCTGCCTTTTCAATGTCTGGTTACCAGCGTTTCTGCCCAGTTACAGAGTTGTCCGCTTAATAGATTGTACTAATACACATCAACAATGGCCACGGTTAATAGAGATATCCGCATAATAGGACGTCCAGCAGAGAGCTTTTATTGTATTCTTTATTTTTCAATTGACTTAAATATCCTATCCTTTAAGTTGATTCGAATGGAACACAGTGTGATAAAATTTACTAAAATCGTTTCAGTAGTTTAGGCCTTACACACTGATCGATACTTTCAGGAAAAATCAACTATAGATGTTACTTCATCAGTTTTGGTTCGATTTAAACAATTTTTTGTCATAAGGTGGTACACGTCAAAGTCACTATTCGTGCAAAGATTTATCCTGATATATTAATTGATCCTTGATTAGCATATTGGAAAGTGAAAGTTTCAAATAGAATTTAGAGTTGCATTATATAGTAAGTCAAATTGGCCGTAGTGGGATATTGCCCATTTTCACACTGCAACGTAGAAAAGTGAGAAGCATGTCACGCACGAAATTTGTTGAAAGTGGGCTCCATTAAACCCCTCTCATACCTTCTCGATCGTAAAATTAAATGTGTCTGGCGGATTTAGTTATTGATTTATCACAGTTTTAGTAGTTGTTGACAGTACCTTTATATGGGGTTATCATCGATTTAATACATTTTTACACTATTAATAGGTATTTTGTACTATTTATGCTGAGTGAATTACTTGTAGATTGTTCTAGCTGTAATGGGTTAGGAGATATGTACATTAAACGTAAAATACAGTTATATCTTAATTTACTGCTTAGTTATGGTACTTTTTAGGTTTTCGATTAACAAAGTTTTGTTGGCTTTGCGGTGGTCCAATTACGCCCATCCATTAAGTCGTTTTTTTTTTACCAAGGAAATCGAAATATCTAAATTTTTACTCACGTTACAGCTTGCACGGAAAGATAGGCAGACACGCGAATTTCTACTCGTCTCGTCAACCTGATCATTTATATTATATATGTATATCTTGATTAGTTTTAGATGATAGCTAGATTGAAAATCTAGGATTAAGAATAGATGCCGGTAATAATTCYCCTCTTGATATTAATGGCGCTCCAGCCGAGAGTGGCTGGATATATACTTTAGCACATTTGTCATCAATTTTTTCAATCTAGCATTATWATTTCAGAAATTTAGACGATGCTTTTTTTTGCAGATATCACGTATTCCTTTTAAGATACAGCTCCTCCGCAACCCAAAAGTAGGCGCGTGGCCTGAGTGAGAGAATTCGCGTTCTTAAGCTAACTGCAAATTTCTCACTAATTGCTCTAAACATAACACACGCAGCAGGAAGTTGTTAAATTAAAGTAAAATAAACTGTTGAAGAGTCCTCTGTCAAACTTATATTGAACAAAGATAGTGAATTTTATACACGATTAACCACAGGCATCGCGGTTAACCAATTTCCATAAAATTTGGAAGCAAATTAAAAGTCACTTAAGGAAGTGTTTATGCTCTTGATGTAATTAGTTATATATGTTGATTATACATTTTATGTTTTAATWACAATCAGAATATACGAATGTGTTCAATATTCAATGCATACGAGACAATTCCAAAATTATTACCAACACTGAATGGAKACGATGGTGCCTAATTTACACACTTAATTACATTAAACAGAATGCGGAAGCCATTACTAGTGTAGTGTACTTGACTGCACTGACTAGATCTAATCTGCATATGTGGTTACTTATGGATCAAAATTCAAACACGCATGTGCTATGTGAATGTTGCCTTGCAGGCAACCACGTAGTAAGGAACATACAATTAAATGCGCTTGAGTGGTGTTGTAATTTCTTGTATGTAGAAATGTAAAAGAAATATTGAAGTAAATTACCTCCAGCTATACCCCAAATATATTAGTTTGGTACTAATTGAAACCTACAGATTTGTGTTGGATACGATAATTTCAAAATCTAACAAATTAAAAGCGTTAATCATCTTCGTATCATTACTGTGTCATAACTAAGCTCAAAATTAAAAAAAAAATTTCAAAACTAAGCATGGATTTAATATAATATAGTTAATTATAGATTTAGTGTGAATATCTCATGAGCCCCTAAAATTCCTGTAGCATAACATAATTTGAAACTGTGTGATTTCGGATGATAATCATTTAACGGTTATGTTGAAAACTACTAAAAGTGAAACAACTTACTAAATAGTTAAATACGTCAGAGGCATTAAATTTCAGAAGCATATGACACAGAAGGGCCTCATAGGTACCGGCTGATGAGCGATATTTCACTACCGGTGATTTTTTCACTGTGATTGAAAAATCGCATATYGCAACTGCGATCACATTTTATAAATATCAGTTGCCTTCTCTGAACTGCGATTGCGATAGCAATATCTATTATTTTCGACAGCAGTTCAAACCTGTGAATTGCGATAACAGTTCGATTTTGTGAATTGCGATAGCAAAAAATTAACAGCTTTTTTCAGGATATTGTAAATATATGTATATGCGTATATGCCATTTTTTGTAAAAGCGGTTTGAAGTTTTGAGTTTAACATCCTTATAATTTTTAATAATGGCAGAAAATGTTTAAAGGACAAGAAGTGAATCATGGCAGATGTTTGAAGTGGTAGATGAAATATATGCAAAATTGCAATATTTGCAAGTCAAAAATTTCAAGTAAACATCTTTAACAAATTTAAAAAAACATGAAAACAGAATAGACATCCTACAGTGGAACAACCAGCTCGAAAGGTATAAAGTATATGTAATAATTTAAAATTTTTTAATATAAAGATATTAACTTTTGCTTTACTAATAGAAACAAGCAAATCATACTACAACTACTGTAATTTAAACCCTCTCTAACTCAATAGATGTTGATAATGAGCCAGGAACTTCGAGACAGCCGAACCGATCCAACATTTGCGAAAATGTAGTGAAAGTAAATGCGGAAAAACTTAACTGGATTTACAGGACCCAAAAGAGAATTTGCCGCCAATAACGACAGAAGATTGCCGTCGTTCCCACGACAGTCGGGTCTACGTAACTGGAACGAACCCGGACTTTTATCACTGTCAAATCGGCAGAATCTGCCGCTACAAAAACAACAACAGCAAAAGATATCCATTTGAACGTCGACTTCGTTGCGATCGCAATAGCAATATAAAATCACAGTGATTTAAAAATAGCAATTACTGAAATCACAGATATCGAAAAATCGCAATATCGCTCATCTCTAGTATCAGCGCCAATGGCTGTGGCACCGAACACCTTTAGGTGAAATCTTATTCAATCAATAATCAACCAAAATCAAAATACAAACATGCCTACTTCTGATATATCATAATTGTTTGTCTGATTATTTTCCTTTACACGTTGTCGAAATATTCATTAAAATATGTGTATAATAGRCAGGCAAAATATTGTCAAAATCACACCATTGCTTTCATGCCTGTTGTTACAGAACATGCGGATTTCAGTGATTATGGGTCTCTTATTATCGCCAATATCTGCTAATCTGTAAGATTTAGTATTGAAATTCGGAGAAAATATGTATGCCAAAAAAAAGTAAAATCGGGTCAATACTTCCACTAGATTAAATACTAAATATAATTATTTTCAAATTTCCGGGTGAATTTATAACGCATATATCGGTCAGTATGTAAATTATCTTAAAAATTTGCTCACTTTGGATCCCTCACAATTTGTCAATAGCTCAAAAACAGATTTGTGTCGAGAATAATTTTAGCTAAGTACAATAGCGGTGCTGGAAATGCATCTGTGGCAAATGATGTTTCGTGGATTTACGTTTTTCGAAATCTAAAGAGGTGTTCAAAGAACATGTTTTGGAGATACCTCAAAAATAGTGGCATGTATGTGAATAAACCCCTATAGAGAATGTTTTGAAAAACAATAGAGCGGTTTTCTATGATTCAAATTTGTTTTTGTTCTGTTATCCCGAAATAAGAAGGGTAACCCAAGTAATAAGATATCATAGAATACATTCATGGTTTTGTCGAATCATGAATGTTGAATTCTTAAGCAACAACTTTTAAAATGTGCAAGTATGATATTATATACTTATATGTTATATGTTTTAAAGTAAATTTAATAACAAATAAGTTTACATTGAATCCTTGACTTTTTAATTAAAATATGTGTTTTCATCAATTTCATTCTTCTTTACATATTTTTACTTGTTGTATTATAAAACTTGTTTAGGTACATATATACATTTAGAGGTACATTCCTGATTAGGATGTTCTTCTCTCAAATAATTATTGCAAATGCGTAATTTAARTAAATCGAAAGCAGAAAAAGTAATTTATATAATTATATACATTGTGACAAAAAAGAAACACATTATCAGGGGTATAGTGGAATCCAAGACAGAATTGCTTAGCTGTCAGAATTGCAAACCAATTCTAATTTTAAATGTGTCACAGGATCTGATTGGATTTTCGTCTTTTCGAACCAATATTTGAACCAGCTCTTTACTAATGTGGCAAAACTTGCAAATGAATACATTTGGAATACAATAGGAATATTATATTAAAGCTTTTAATAAGTTCCGCATTAAAGGAAGATTTTAAGAGATAACATTTATCGAATGAATAAAGACGCATTTGGGTGTTAAATTACGTTTATTACGTTTTGTAAATCTTCTTTAAGGATGAGTCTGCTTAAGAAGTTTTAAAAAATTTAATTCTTCTTTGCTTAAATTTCTTTAAAAATTATCTAAGAATATTACCCCAAAGTTATAGATGGGAACACGAAATATTGTCGAAGCTAGAAGGAAAATAATGACCGAGTGTCTAGCAGATACACATATGTATGAGCGCTTGGGCAGAAAGCGAAAACTTTGACGCGCGATTTCTCGGTTTTTCAGTTTTACGATTTTTCTTAATTGGCGGGCTGGATAAAAGAAAACTAAACCTCGTATGAAACTGGGGTAAAGTTTATTATCTTTGACATTAAATTATCTTCTATTTAAACTGAAATATACTAAGAAAAGTTAAATTTGAACACATGTTTAAACAACATATAGTAACATTTTTTTTAGTCAAACTCCACTTTTTCAAATTTTTAGAAATTTTAGATTTTTAAACTTTTTTTTTGAAATTTTCCTAGTTTAACTTGAACATACGTTTTTAATAAATATGAATATTTTTAAATTTTTTGTTTCCCATAGAAATTGCGTCCTGCATACTGCCCGCCGTCCGACAAATGCACCCGCAAGATGCATCGAGCAATTGCTTCCCTAAGGCAGAATATCAAAGAATTCGCATCCAAAAAAATTTCGGGTGATGTTAAAATATATAACTATAAACCCTAGACATTTCGCTTTAATCAACTATTTCTTTCCCTCAAAAAAAAAAGCAGGTTCCAATAAAAACAATWAAATAACTGCATTTCTTATCTTGCAAATAATGTCTGAATTCATGACACCTACTGCTTTTTTGATCGGTTTCAATTCTGATTTCGACAACTATCAGATTCCACAACGCCCCTGTATAATTAAATATTTAAGTAACTACTTTGCTTATAGCTTTACAGCAGCTGCTTAAGTCGGTACACTACTACGGTACTTAGTAGTGCGGTGCAAGCCTACAAGTGGTACTGATCGAAAAATCGTTGAAAACATGACTCATTCGAGACGACCTTCGACCTTTTCAACTGATGAAAATATTAAAAAGTGGAAAATATGGTGTTTTAAAATCGTCAGGTAAGTGTTAGAGAGATGGTAAGAGAACTCGACATCCCTCGCGAGTCCGCTCAAATGATTTCGATGTATATTTTGGGTATGAAGTGCGTTCTTGCTTAACTCGTCCCGATAAAGTTGATTTTTTTTTGTTTTTTGTTTTTCAAAAAGAGGTCTCTTTGGATTTGCTGGATCGTGCCAATTCTGATCCCCGATCCCATATTCATGGAGATCATTATGACAACCAATGAGACATGGGTGTATGAGTTTGACATGTAAGAAACCTATCCCAAAGAGCGCTTTTGAAAACTTTCTGGAGGATTGAAAAAATCGTTGGTATTAGTGTATTACATCTGGTGGTGATTATTTTGTAGGCGACCAAATAAATATTGATGAATAATTAAATAGTTTGCGTTTTATTTACAATTTTCGATTACTTTTTGGTCGAACTCTAAATTTATATAATAGTAGTGCGTTTCCTTAATTAAATGCTTAGATACTTACATATCTTATTTATAATCATGTACAAAAACTTGGTTAATTTTTATAAAGTATTTTTTTAATATTGTAACTTTTTAAATTTACGACATAGCCTAGTGGCCTACCTATTTAACAAATGATAAAAGGGTTGAAATTTGCCATATGTACGTTATTTTATGGTATATAAATAAAACACTTTTAATGCCAACTTAATTTATGTTGAGTAATTACATATACATATGTATATGGAAAGTTTCTGGCCGATTTGGCTTCCTCGTAAGTCGCATTTACATAAAAGTAAGCGGATTGAATTATATCAAATGATTTTTTAAACATATTTCACAATGTAATGCCAGCTGTTGCTACATTGGGATGAAACTAGATTCCTTCGCATATATTAGAACATCCCACGTGCGGTGATTGCGGCTAGGCGCCGTATTGGTAACCATTTGCTTTAGGTTTTTTTGCCTTCAGTGAATTCTGGTATTCGTATTTGCGCAAGAAAATTTTAAGCTGACAAAAATTTAATATGCTTTAGTATACCGCACGTATTTATAAATATAACACACATACAATGKGCGTGGGCTTATTGAATTATCTATCCAACAATCGTGTTTCAATTTCAAACATAGATTTTGTAAAGAATCTTAATAAGCGGTTATTTAAATCAAATGCGTAATTTTAATAGATAGATCATAAARTAAATAAAAATGTATGTTTATCAAATAGATGTAAGCCCCATAGAATTATTTATAGTCAAAAAAGGGTGGAGGATGGAGTCATGTGTAGAAGWTAACGCAAGTGAGGAAAGTTCTCTGATCGCCATTCACTTGGGAGTGGCCAGAAACGATTCTTTTACATATGGCTCAAGCAGCTCACGACTTCCGGTCTTTGACTAAGTATCCTCTGGGTAGCCTAAGAACATCCGTTTGAAGGCGAGCTAAAGTGAGAAGGCGAAACATTCCCTGCATATCGTTGTGCGCTGGTTTTGGGACCCGCCACGTAAAAAACACCCGCAATGAAAATTAATAATCAGCCTTGCTGTTGTTAACTCGGCTATAATCGCGTAAGCGGTATCTACGCCAATTAAGAAAAAGAAATGAAACTAAAATCAGTAAGTTTCTTTACTATATCTTATTTAAATCTGGAAAATTAACTTTTATATCATCCTTACGTAAAATTATTATATTCATAAAAATAAAAATTTCTTAATTCATTTTACAATATTATAAAGGCAATTTAACACTAAGCCTAATTAAAAAAGATCACTTGGTTTTGAGAAACAACCTCATATGGTGAGGTGATAATAGTCCAATTTCTCTCATTTATCTAGAAACAATGGACTATACAAATAAAGTAAACTAACTTATAATCCAAAATTTTAATTTTTTTAATTCTGCTGGAGATGCAAAATGTTTTATCTATGCATTAGAATATGACTTCGAAATTATTAATTGAGAAGGGAAAAGAATACATATTGTAAAGCAAATAGCAACATACATAAATAACATTTGAACGCAAACAAAGAGACTGTGTATTTAATCGCATTAGGCGTTCTCACCATTTATCTTTACTAAAACATTACCAAATTGGAGTGAAAAATGAACGGAAAGCAATTAAAAGATTGCATAACTTTCTCCTTTATGCATTTCCAGATTGATGTCGGCAAAGGGTTTTTGACCATGAAAAATTTTATTCAAAAGCTGCATTCACGATAATACGGTAATTGGGTTAGCATACAATAGAATGGAACGACTACCCTGCGTCACTTTTCATTGGCGGAATTTTCTAAACCTGTTTTCTTGAATTCGCAAGGGAGCAAAATACAATATTTCTCCTTTGCACCATTTAACTAAAATCAAGGATAACAGTGTAAAATAACCACAAAAACATAAGTAGCACTATAAAATTTGTATTCAGGATTAAAATAAAACTGTTTACCTGGTCACTCGCCATGTTGGATAGTAATCAGGAGAAGTGGTAGGACAATTGCAATGTCGAAGGATTTAGCAACAAAAGATGAGCAAAACCAAATACGTAGACTAAATACTACCTTGATGGAAAGGTCAAAGCTATCGAAATGGGATACCATTTTATACTCTTGCAACTTGTAAGAACTAAAAATCAAAACCGGCTTGTTAGAATAACAAAATATATTCTATAGTATAGCATATATGTATATTCAGTTATTTTCGGCATTACCCTATAGAATACCCAATATTATGCATTAAGTTAATTTGACTAAGAATTCTTATGTATTTACCGATTTGAACTGTATAACGCCAGCCGGAAGTTTGAAAAGCTCATATTAATGATTTGGGGGTAGAGGTAGTATTGACTCAATTTTATTTGTTTTTTGACATTACCAAATATTAATAACCGAAATGCATGCTCTCTGAGTTTCATTAAGGTACTACATGAGCTACCACATTGTATAACATACCAAGCCAATATATAACGACTAAAGTCAGCCAAATATTAAAAATTTTGATATTAGTTAGATGGTCTTTCACAATTAATTATAAAAGATGCATTGTTATTAGAAAAACACACTCTTTCAATTTCATTAAGAAAATTAGAACATATTGGCCGAATTTTCCGGAATAAAATGAGAAAAAATTATTTTAGATACATGGCAACTGAGGGAATTGATATTGACCCGATTCAGAGGAATCGGTCCATATATTAAGTAGCCGAGAGCTTGACAAGTTTTGGTCCGATTTGAATATATTTTAATCATAAGCTGGTACACATCAGTATTCGTGCAAATTTTTATTCCGATACATTCATTGGTGCTTAATTTTTTCTGAAAACTGAAAGAACAGGTGAGATTTAAAATTGCGTTATACGAAAAGTAGGAGTGGTCTACAACTTCGACGTTATCACTGTCAACAGTGACGTAGGTGCCTAGACTGTTTTATTATTATTATTATTATTTTTTTTTTTGATGACAGGAGATATTTTATCTTTCCCTCGTTCACTTCCAGAAAGCAAATAGTGCTTTACTTCCTTATCTAGTCTGGAGAAAGCAGAACTAACGGCTAATGATATCAGTATAATCGGCATACGCCGGCAGTTGTTTACTCTTATATAAGATAGTACCTTCTCGAT
>NW_017535520.1:23813-34334 GCF_001853355.1 Bactrocera latifrons | reverse complement strand
AGTCTGGAGAAAGCAGAACTAACGGCTAATGATATCAGTATAATCGGCATACGCCGGCAGTTGTTTACTCTTATATAAGATAGTACCTTCTCGATTAAGTTCTGTAGCTCGAATTATTTTCAATTATTTTCTACAGATTGAAATAGTCGCGTGATAGGGAGTCTGAAATCTCGTTTTATATAGAACGGCTCTAAGATGTTCTTCCCGATCCTGATGGAGCTCTTGGAATTGCCCAACTTCAGTTTACACAGCCGTATTAGTTTTGCGAGGACACCAAATTCAGWTATCGCCCCATAAACGCAGCTCATTTTCTGTCCTGTGGTGTATGTCGATTCGTTGCTCAAGTTTATTTTCCTAGATTTGACGCATGGTGAGCATCTGTTCGTTTGTTGGTTTTCCGGATCTAAAGTCACACTGATAAGGAAAATCGTTTTTAAACTCTGCAACATGTTGCTACAGAGTATGATAGCTTTTTTCACCTAATGGTTGTATATTTACACTGTATATAAATGATCAGGATAACGAGTCGAGTTGAGACATGGCTGGCTGCCTGTCTGTCCGCCCGTCCGTGTTATAACTTGAATAAAAGTTTAGATATCTTGATAAAACTTGGTACACATGTTCCTTGACAAAAAAAAACAAAATCCACTCAGGATAAATCCCATAAGCACTCTCACGGAGAGTGTAAAAATTAATATAACATGATAAAATTTTACACTAACAATTCCTTTATCTTATGCCAACATATTACCAAAAAAAAAATTTTTGCATTCAAATCCCACCAAAATTGTGAAAGCTCCTAAATACCAGAAGTGCGGGGGTCTTTATGACCGAAAATATCGGTTAATGTATATGATGTACAATTAAAACATTGAGAAAATCTACTCCTGATAATAATATCTCTGTGTATTTAAAATGGGTTGAATCGGATCAATACTTCCCTGAGTGATTTCATTGTGAAATTTTCGTGAAATTGTTTTTTTTTTTGCATTATAGGATAGTATACTATAATAAACATTCTCTCAAATTTTGGAATCGAAATTCAAACTATTAAGGACGCTATAACGTTTCTTGTAAGAAGGGAACAGAGTGGGGAACATAACGACTCCAATCTTTTTTTTCTCAAAATAGTGTTCTTTCTACTCTCAAAGGAAGAATTTTGCAAATATTTAGTTCTAATTTGGAGAAAACATTTTTAACGTCATTCGCTATCGCGTTATGGAAGCTTTTATTTTTTTTTAATCTTTCTATTTTTTTCTACGAAAAACTCAAATTCGATACTTTTTGTTCCGATCGCCGATATTTTATTAAATGAACAAAATAGCAAAAAAGGCTTCCATAGTGCGTTAGCGACTTTCCTATAGATTAATAATGTCATTTCAACAATTTATTTAACTATTATACACTCAGTAAATAAACATAAACAAAATARTTAGTCATGAATGTATTTATTTAAAAAAATAAATCGGACTGATTAGTTAATTTCAACATTAAAAAATCGCGAAAATCAGTGATTTTTCGGAGGGACAGGATGATACAGCCCACATTAATCTAATTGAATTATTTCTGACATAAAAGTCAGATTTGTACCCTATACTGGTCAAAATGTAAGATATTAAACGAAGTTGACATATTTTTTTTTTTTTTGAATTGAGCACATAAAATCACAAGTACACTTCCATATCTTCTCACACTGTATACATACATAACTCAATAACAAATTACGTTATGCGACTCATATTTTCTGAGGTAGGCTTGGCAGCTATCTAAAGATTTAAGTCTAGAAATAMGAAAAAGTCGTTTTTTTTTGTTATTTGCAAAAAGTCAAATAATTATATATAGATATAGGTATAGGTATTTTTTTAACTTCAAACATCTTTATCTGTCTTTTTCAAAACGATACTCACGATTCCTCAGGTTGTACTGGACCCATTTACCAGAATTTTTTATAGAGTCTTCTTTACAGACTTTTCTATTTCTCAAAAAAAATTTTAAAATATTAAACAGTCAAAAAACCTACACAAAATATTTTTTTTTATTTTTAGGCAGTCGCCATTTCGTGATATTTTTTCCCAATTTTTTCGCAGAATCAGACATTGTGACTTTATTCTAATTGAAAATKTATTTCTTTTTGGTTACAGATTCGTAATTAATAGAGGGAGAAATTGTTATCTTGGTAAAAAAAATGGCTTTTTTTGCGAATTTATTTCTTAAATATGGATTGATTAATTTTATTTCGACCTTTTGTACATTTTTGAGCATACCTTTGACAATAGCGGGTTTTTTTTCGTCAATTTTTTAGTTTATAAATTTTAGGTGTGTTTTTCTCAAAACTACTTTTCAAAGTCCGTGTTCACTGTCCGATTCATTTTAAACTGTGTACACAATCTTTAGTATAAATTTTTTGGTTGTTTTCTACGCACATGTCGGAAATTTTTAGTGGGAAATAACAGTTTTCACTTCAAATGTCCGCCAAAAATTTTTAAATGTAAAACAAATTATTAGAGAACGATGGGTTAGATAATTTTCAGCCGAGTTATGGTGAACACACAAAGTGTTCTTTCTCAAGACGTTCTGGGAGAAGCTCTGTTACCTGCTTATGCTTCAATATTTCTGCATGAAAAAATTATCCTATATTGTAAAAAGTATGGTCAATAATGTTCAAAAGTTCCGAATAAAATTATTCAGTCCATATTTAAGAAATAAATTCGCGAACAAAGTATTTTTTTACCCCAAAAACCTTAACCCCCACATAAGTCACAAAACACAAATCGCATATTTTACTTTTCATTTTGTGTAGCAGTATTTAATGTAAGAAATTGTTTTAACAATTATAGAATATGAAGTATGAAGTTGTGACTATTTTCACCGCAAGGTATCCATCTTTTTAGTTAATGACTTAAAACATATTCTTGCGACGACCTCATCATGTCAGCAAATACAATGGCAAGCATTTGCTCGTTTCCCTGCCTTTGAGTACCCCAAGAGTGAAATATAACAAGCGTTAAGTATGTTTGTTCTCCATTCAACTACCACGTTTTAAATGACAAATTTTGTCTGCTTACAGAATTAAGTGGAATTTGCACRAAGTCTGTACTATTTGTTAAATGGGAATTAAAGTTGTACACCGTAGTTAGTTTAAGATAAGCAGACTTTGAAAATCACTCAAATCGACACAAAAACATATCCTTAAAGGAAGTGAAAACATTGCAAATACAGTGTGATAAAGTACTTAAATGTTGTGATAATAGAATTTATGTTTTGAAGTCTACATATATTCAGATGCTTATCATCAGAAAGAGGCCGCTATTTTATGCCTTAAAAAGCAACTTTAATAATAAAGCACTTAAACTTACCCTAATAGCAGAAATTATTTTTTAGATCAGGGAATAAACCATATTTTTTTKTATTAAATAAAAAATTTTAACTAACACTCAGATAATAAATTCTTACATACCTATGTTAATAAGTGACAATCTCTTTGAGCTATATAAAAGTTTAGGCAAAATATTTCATCCATTTATAGATCATACTACGGAAGAGCTAAGTTCCGGTTAAAGTTTGGTATTTTATTATGTTATATTAAAGTTGTAAACTCAATAAATTTAATAACTATATTTTACTTCTCCTCAGCGAAAAGATTATTAAAATCATCCTCAAATGAGATACAAGTATATCTAACACAAATTTAGAGGGAGAGACGTCAACTAGAAGATCGGAATTGATAATATTAGAAATTGAGATTAAAGAGCTATACCAGTATGACACTTTCAAAAAATTTAATTCCCGTTTGTTTTTGCTTTTTCGTAAGTTTATATTTTCAAAAATWTCCTGTGAAATCAGTAAGCTCGTATTTTGACTAATTTTTGAATGAAGCTTTAAACACGTTTTTCTCGAAACGATATTTTTCAAAATTGCTGGCATCATAACTCAACGAGAAATTGGCCGATTGACTTCAAATTGAAATATATATACCTTATTATGTCCAAAAGACGATCCCGTACTTTCTTTAAAAAAATTCGCGAAAATTGTCTCATTTTTCATGGGTTACACTGGTATAGTCCCTTAAGACCTTGATCTAGACTAACTCCATTCATTTCCACCAGTAACATAATAATGTTTGTTAGAATAGCAATACATGCAGTATTATATAATATATTTTCAATATTATGTGTTCAGTTAAGATATCTTGCATAGTTTATAAAAGTKTTTGCCATAGCTTTAAGAGAGATATGTGTAGTATTGGCCCGGTTTATTCCATTTTTTTCATTTCTACATTTTAATAACAGAAACATATGCTCTCTGAGTTTCGTTAAGGTACCTCACATACCAACAAAATAAATAGATTATATGTGGTCTGAGGCTAGTTTTCGTCATATTTTATTCATATTTAGGCATAGAAATGTACCGTCAGGAGAAAAACCTGCTCGCTCAATTTCATTAAGATGACTCAAAATATTGGCCCGTAAACATATGTTATGTAAAGACAGCCAGAAGTTTGAAAATCGTTTGATTATGTATACCTGGACTAAAGGAAATATTGACCAGATTCAACCCATATTTGACGTACAGACATTCTTATACCAGGAAAGGAATATCTGCTAATTTCAATTATATATCTAACACAAGTAGTAAAAATTCAAATAACTACATTATCCTGACATATTTACATACGTACGAGTATGTATGTCGTTGATGACAACTTTTAAAAGCTAATTTTAATTCTTTGGTTAATTTGTTAATTAAAATTATCAGTTTAGTATTTTTCTCTATTCATGTATGCACATTTTCTGTTGTACGATGACAAGCTTTTTACATTAAACGAGCACTAACGAAATTAAAACATTCACATCCAATTGTAATGTGTTAATACCACAAAGTAAACAAACCAATTTCAACTTATTTAATTAGTCCAGTGGGGGACCAACTCTTCAATACACCAAGTAACTCAGACGCACATTTTTGTATTTTTATTTTTTGTATTTGTAGGCTCTGTTCATCAACACACTTTACTAGTTAATTCTAATTTATCAGATAAAATTGTATGCACTTGTTTCTGCTAGTAAAATATACTTTTATTATGGTGTTATCAATTTCAATCAAATGCTGGTACCATTTGCCGTCAATATACTTGCGATCCTGCGAGTTCAAACGTCGCGCGTTAACTGAGCTATTGCTCTTTGCAGAAGCTTCCTTAAATATTATACCATATTCATACAGGTGCACATTTAGGATGCTGTTAGCGTCGACGTAGTTGCTGCTGAAACAACTTGCGCCACCCCTAACATCTCTTCACTTTTATGTTTCAACAATCTCGTCACCCGTTGGTGAAATACTGGAAGCCTTCCTTGATTGGTTAAAAAGCTTTAACGATGACAACCTCCACCAAACAAATGGTTGGAAAAAGCTAAGGATTTAAAGGGAACGAGAAACTTTTGTTGGGTATTAATAACAAAGCAATGAAGGAGCTTAACAGGAGACRCCGTCCCTAAATAAAAGCGGCACGGCAAATTACTTTACATAATTCTTCATGCCTATAGATCTTGTATGGAGCATACCTGTATATACGCGACGGCAAAGCTGAGTGTTGGAAATTTCTTTTTACCAACGCATTAAAGTAAAATTGTGCGCATTTCTTTTGTACCAATTTTAGAATTTAAGTCAGACTTTGACGCAAAGGTACTACTTTACACAAGGATGTCGCGACTCTTAGTTACACCAGATAGCTTTGAAGTTGTAGATAATTTCGTCTATCTTGGAACCAGCGTAAACACCACCAACAATGTCAGCCTAGAAATCCAACGCAGGATAACTCTTGTCAACAGGTGCTACTTCGGACTGAGTAGGCAATTGAGAAGCAAAGTCCTCTCTCGACAAACAAAARCCAAACTCTATAAGTCACTCATAATWCCCSTCCWGCTATATGGTRCAGAGRCTTRGACGATGWCAACAACKGATRAGTCGAYGWTGMGAGTTTTCGAGAGAAAAGTWCTGCGAAAGATTTATGGTCCTTTGCGCGTTGGCCAACGACGACATTGACATAGTTCAGCGAATTAAAAGACAGCGGCCACGCTGGCTAGGTCATGTTATCCGGATGGACGAAAACACTCCAGTTCCGAAAGTATTCGACGCAGTACCCGCCGGGGGAAGCAGAGGAAGAGGAAGACCTCCACTCCGTTGGAAGGACCAAGTGGAGAAACACCTATCTTCACTTGGAATATCTAATTGGCGCCACGTAGCGAAAAGAAGATACGACTGGCGCGCGGTTGTTAACTCGGCTATAATCACGTAAGCGGTGACTAAGCCAATCAAGAAGAAGAAGATAGTTGTTACGTGAAACAGTTTTGTGTACGCTTTCAAACTCTTCGAATTCATCTCAAACGCAGAAATCAAGTTTGTTTTCATTTGAACAATGTTGTCATTGTTCAATACGCATATATAGTTTTATACACATCTATGTTTTCATTTACATTTTTTTATAATATAAAATATCAAAACTGAAAACCAACATATTGAACAGATTGAATTATAAAAGTTTATTAAAATTATTATAAGTATTATTAAAATTACTACAGTATATAGATATTGGCAACGCTATCGACATTCTAAACATATTGTAATGTTAACTTGCTAGAATATCAAAGACGAATACCCAATTTTCAAGAAGAAGAAACGAAAAGCGCAGTTTATTTTGGATTTTAAAGAGGTAAGTTCGTTATTTGATAATTTTATAATTAATTTCTATTATATGTACATATATATACACACCTGCTCAAAATAATAGTTACACAATACTTTTTCAAGTAAAGCACATGAATAAAATTTATTATTATTATTATTTAAATTTTTAAGAAAAACGCAAACGTACTTATATTTTTCAAATATTTACAAGCTTATTTAAATAAAATTTAATAAAAAAAAAGCAAAACAAACAAATGTAGATTGAAAAACATTTCATAGCTCAAATAAACTTGTTCAAAAGAATAGGTACACTTTTAATAAGGCAATTATTTTGGAAAAATATATTATGATACAACAGTTTTGTTGTATATACTCAGTTAATAGCCAGTATATCCACCATTATTCTGGATTACTTTATTTATTTGTTTGGGCATACTACTGATTAAGGTCTGACAGGTTTCTTTAGGTATCTCATACCAAGTTTTTCGTATGCACTCCCATAACTGCTTGGAGGTATGCTTTGGGTCATTATCTTGCTGAATTTAACCTCATATCTAAATCTGCTATCACAAATAGTTTTTGTGGCCTTCCACGAGTCTCCCTACTAGATTTTCAATCCAAAGCATTTTTAACAAAATAATGAGACCTTTCCATTAATTTTCCAATTTCCCGAAGCGATTTTCCTAACTTTCTGACGTTTGAAACCAGCCGGGCTTCTTCAACAGTGCAATGTGACTTCCGACCCATCTGATTAAAAAATAATTTAATGTATCTGCAGCAATTTGAGCTTTAATGAAAGAAAACTTACCAATTCAGATAAAAAAAAAAACTTGAAAAACTGGATAAAATTAATTTTGTTTTCACAAAAAGCTAAGTTCACCTATCTGTAACTATTATATTGAGAAATTTTTTTCTGAGAATTCACGCAAAATTGACACACGCATTAATTCGGGGGATCATATGCTTCATTACCTTAGTAAGGGCGAAGCTATATTATCTTAATTAAACTTACAGCATAACTTGTCGAATACAGCCCATAAAAAGTTTTTTAAACTGCTGAGAGTACAAAGTTTTATCGTGTAACTATTATATTGAGCAGGTATGTATATATTATTAATTTATTTTATATATAAAAGCGAGAAAAAGGTAAGCATTGTGAATTTAATGTTGTGTGTATAATTAAAAACTTTAATATTAAAGAAATCATTTGGAGCATTTGGAAAATTAAAATATATTGCGTATAACAAACAAATAAGGGAGTAAGTTTTAAATTATTAAAGTTAAATAGTGAATATTTATTTAAAATATGTAAATTGTGCGTTATATCTACATATATATATACATACATACATGTGTGAATGTAAAAAATTTAAAATCTAAATTGAAACRAATTGTGCGGTTCCAATTATAATTGAGTCGACTTCAGAATACCGTCGCAGGATTTAAATCGAAAAATACGTTCTGCGAATAGTGGTAATTTACAGAAATATTTCGAATATTCCCGCGAGTATAACTATATATATTTTTGAACTGGAAAACCTCCTCTATAACTAAAAATGTTCATTTGTTCTCCCAAGATATCGTATGGAGAATATCTAAAATTGCATAAAATAAAAACAACATTAGTGTTTCATAATGAATAAAAGTGAACATAGTTCAAATATACAGGGTGGCTGATGAAAGCCGCTACCAAAAACAATTAAATAACTTTTTTTCTATTTAATGAATCTGGTAAATTTTTTTTTTGTAGATTGACTTTTACATTTAACGAAAATGGATAACTGGGACACTGAAACAAGAATTTGGATTGTCCGCCGCTATCATTCACTGGAGCCCGTAGTTTCGATTCAAAAAGAGTATAGGTGCACGTTTGGCGGCAATCCTCCGAGCAGATGGACCATAATAAGACTTCTAAACAATTTTGCCGAGCATGGGACAGTCAACAGAAGACCTTACCATCGAAACCCTTCAGTTTGAACGGGGCTGTAGCTGCTGCCATACAAAACAATCCACGT
Organism: Bactrocera latifrons; assembly: GCF_001853355.1. Taxonomy (NCBI): domain Eukaryota; kingdom Metazoa; phylum Arthropoda; class Insecta; order Diptera; family Tephritidae; genus Bactrocera; species Bactrocera latifrons. Next base: position 25,638 of record NW_017535520.1, on the reverse strand, counting down.
GTTTCGACAAGAAGCTTATCTGCTCAAATGGGTGTAAGCAGACAGCCATTATAGTCAATTATGCACAAAGATTTGGACTTATTCCCATATAAATTTCAAATGGCCAACAAACTGAACGCTGCAGACTTGCCGATTCGCTTGGAATTTTGCCAGAAGATGCTTCAAATRGTGGAAGAGGTTGGAAACATGTTGAACTGTCTTTTCATGTCTGACGAGGCCCATTTCGATTTAAACGGCAACATAAACAAACAAAATTGTCGAATATGGAGTGCTTCTAACCCACAATACTCCATAAGACGGAATTGCATCTACTTCGTGTCACAGTGTGGTGTGCAGTTTCATCACGCTGCATTGTCGGGCCCTACTTCTTCGAAGAAACGGTCACACCGTTACGGTTACTGGAGACCGTTACTTGAGCATGTTGAGAGAGTTTTTCTATACAGAATTACGCCGAGAATTTCTTTCAACTCTGTGTGGTTTCAGCAAGATGGTGCAGCTCCTCACATAGCCCAATCTGTTATGACAGAATTGCGACGAAAATTTCTCAATAAGCTGATATCCAGAAACTCCACATTCCGTTGGCCACCCAGGTCGCCTGACCTTACTGCACCGGACTTTTTCTTGTGGGGTTATTGCAAGCAGGAAGTCTACAAAGCAAAACCATTCGACATTCGAGAAACAATTGCGGCTATTCCTGTCTCAACTCTCCAAGCAGTAATGAACAACTTTTTGGTAAGATGCCGCAAATGCATCAACGAGCAGGGGGGGCATTTAAATTCCAATATTTTTAAAACTAATTAAGCTATATTTAATAAAATTTAATAAGCTTTAACATGAATAAAAGAAAAATGGATTCCATACACCGAACAAAAAATTATTTGAGTTTCTTAATGTAGCAAAATTCATCAGCCACCCCGTGTGTACATATACGCATTTCTGCTCCGAAGCAGGGGTTTAAAATTAAATTAAAATTAAACTTTTTCAAGCTAGTTTCGAGCAAATGAGGGGTGTCTTTTTAAAATAGGATATTTGCATATTAATATTTTAAGCTATTTATATAGTATTGTCCTTAGTGCTGAAATACACAACTTCTTTACTTGGATGTGATCTCAAGAAGATATTTCGCAAGTAAAAAAAGGTTAAATTGTGAGTCCTAAACAGAAGTACTATTATTAGGTAAATCAGTAAATACTTATAATGTTTTCTAGTTTTAGAAAAATTAATTAAGAAGTAGATATTCTCTTTTAAACAGACATTTCTCAAATATATTTTCCTCCTGTAATATACTATTTGTAAGTATTTATAATACAAATCAAAAATCTTTATCAAACTAATCATGGCGGCAAAGACACACCWTTCAATTAGCCGCATAACCGGTGACTTGGAGGACGAGCATTACGTGGAGCTCGCTTCGAAACTGTCCATGTAATCGGAAGAGCACGTGCGCTACGTGGAAGACAAACTTTCACAAAAGGAAAGCAAAGATGCTATGGTAAATATTTCGTTTGATTATAATTGTATTATAATTTCTCGTAATTTTTTTTTCACAGATGCGGCTAATATTGAAGGAAGCAAAAGGCAGTGTGGACGGCGCACTGCGTGGTATGTTTTGTGAGGATCTAATGTACCACCACAATTTAGAGGGGCGCAAGGAGAAGGAATCCCTACTAAAGCTAAAGTACGTAGGGTTAGTTTTTGGTAGGTTTATTTGCTGGTATATATTTAAATGCCTTAACTTATAACGTTTCATTTTAGATATATTTTCTGACATTAGTAAAAACACTATATGGGGGGAGCTCCGGAGATTTATGGCCTTAAGCCACAA
>NW_017535520.1:20097-22743 GCF_001853355.1 Bactrocera latifrons | reverse complement strand
TATCTGGTCGGTTGTTGATTTTCCAGGTCTGAAGCCACACTGATAAGGTCCAATCAGTTTGTTGACGGTGGGCTTTAATCTTTCACACAATCCGCTCGTTAGAGCCTTAAATTCGATATTGAGGAGACTATACCAATCGTTGGGCATGCTTTCGTCCGACCATATTTTACAAAGAAGCTGATGCATGCTCCTTATCAGTTCTTCGCCGCCGTATTTGAATAGCTCGGCCGGCAATCCATGGGCCCCGCCGCTTTGTTGTTCTTCAGGCGGGTAATTACTATTCGAACTTCTTCCTGGTCGGGCAATGGAACGTATTTCTTATTATTACTTATATATATTAGCTTTAAGTTGTACATATTAGTTTTATGTTGAAGTTTCTAATTTTAATTTTAAAATAAACTTAATCTTGTATTATTTTTCTGCCGAATGTAATAATAATAGGCATATTATTAGTTGAAGTAAATATTTGATTTGTTATTAAATTAAGCGAAATAATAAAAAAAAAGAATTTTATTTAAAAAAAATTGAATTTGCTAGGAGTAACAAATAGGTAACAGAAATGCTTCTTACTGCTTGTTCTTGCTAACATGATTATGTGCTAAAGGTAACAAACCGATAACCAAAGTAATAATACTAACAGATATTCGGGTAACAAATACTTTTTGTTATCCATATTTTGTTATGTACACATAGGTAAGATTTGCGCTAACAAAAAAAGTTGTTACCCGTAACATACTGTTAAAACATTTGCTAACAAATGTATGTATTCCCTTAGAACAAGGCAGCATGCGATATTTGCCATTGGTTAGAGCTAGATAACCATTGAACATCAATTAGCTATGTGTTACTTTTTTCCCACTTTCTGAACAAAAGTAACAAATATTTTAACGAATGCAAAAGTGGACAATAACAAGTCGCTTACACCTTTGCTAACAGCTTCCCGTCTTGCAGGGTCCCGTTTAATCCTCAAAATGTTATACCATGTTCACACCGAAAATTTAAAAGATTAGATTACATTTAAGCATTTAATAACCCAACAGTGTTCTCACAGCCATTAGGAAGATCAAAAACAGCTGTTATTGGCATTGGCAAAAAAAAAGATTGTCATATAATATTTTGAAATAAAAGCCGTGATTTTTTAAATATTTTCCAGATAATAAAAATAATGGATGCATTTTTTCATTTGTTAAGTCGATTTTCCGGTGAAATTAGATTTATTGCTTTAAAAAAATTAGTTTGTTTACATTTTTTTCCCTTTGTAGTGTCTAAATCAGCTGTGATAATGTAATAGATTTTCAATGTTGCCRAGTAGATGGCGCAAAATCAGAGTCAAACAGAGCGATTTAGCATAGATCAGTTTTAAATCATTTCGATGAAGTGATTTTGCACTGTCATTTTTGTATGGCGAAATCTTAATAAATTTATAAGATCAGTGGGATAAACCACTCAACAGCCGAAGTCGTGTGATCGGTCTGAACATTTTATTAGCTGCATTTTCGTTAGCAACATTGTTAAAAATGGCCAATCTCAATCTATTGTGAATGAAAACAAGCTGCCACTTTTTAAAATTTTCAATAATAAAACAAGAAGTTTTATGTTTTGATGCAGTTTTAAAAATATCCTATTAATATATTTCTGTAATAAAAAATGTTTTTTTTTTGTTATTTGTCGGCTAACAATCGACCAGATATTCATCATACGCCAAATCTTGGAAAAAACCCGTGAAAAGGGAATCGATACTCATCACCTCTTCGTCGATTTTAAAGCTGCCTTTGAAAGCACGAGAAGGTATAAAGGTAATACGGCCGTGTAAGCTGACGTTGAGCAACACCAAAAGCTCCGTCAGGATCGGGAAGGACTTCTCCGAGTCTTTCGATACCAAACCAGGTTTCAGACAATTTCTTGCGTGTGGTTTTTTCAACCTACTTGTGAAGAAAATAATTCGAGTTCAAAACTAAAGCAGCAGTAGAGCTGCTGGCGTATGCTCATGATATTGATATCATTGGCTTAGCAACCGCGCCGTTAGTTCTGCTTTCTCCAGAATGGATAAGGCAAGGAAACAAATGGGTCTGGTGGTGAACGAAGGCAAGACGAAATATATACTGTCATTGAACAAACAGTCCCAGTCCTATCTTGACGAACAAAAACCAAACTCTATAAGTCRCTAATAATTCCCATCTTGTTATATGGTGCAGAGGCTTGGACGATGACAACAACTGATGAGTCTACGTTGCGAGTTTTCGAGAGAAAAGTTCTGCAAAGGATTTATGGTTCTTTGCGCTTTGGCCACGACGAATATCACATTCGATGGAACGATGGGCTGTAGGCTGAAATGGAAGTTCGCTGAAATKTAGAAGACAAACAACCCACTGTAATGGCCTACCTATTCTTTCTTCTAGTTTCCGAATGATTCCACCTTTCCAACCTGTGTTCGTGTTGGTGCCATCAGTACCGACAACTTCTAGATGTTCCACATCAACTGAATTGTCTTGTAAATGTTGCCATATAGCTTGCGCCTCATCCTCAGCTGACCCCGAAGGGGAGGTGCCGTGGCCAAAGTAATGACAACCAGGCTCCGTTATAAAACAAATATGTTCCTCTTTGACAGTGTCGCGGTAGTACTTTTCACCTTCGCTGACTTGTGTA
>NW_017535520.1:15388-19597 GCF_001853355.1 Bactrocera latifrons | reverse complement strand
ATCAACACTTCCTATGCGACCAATTCTTCTGGTTCTCTGGTCCAAGAGAAATGGTTGTTCATTGATAGGAACTTGCCTTTCCTTTGGACAAGTGCAAGAATAAAAATAAATGCATTTACAAGCAGGGATGTCAAATAATTTTCCTGCAGAAGAGACAAAGTCGTCTCTTTTAGAGCTCAAACCTATTGGGTTCCTTAAAACATTTGGTATGTGGTGAGCATTTGTACAACTCTGATGTATGAAACTAGGAATAGATGACTTTTTGAAAGTATTTTCAACTTTTTTTTGCAACTATTTCTGTAACCTCTTTACTCCTAGGTTCATAGTTGTCGCCTCGGAGTCGCCATATACGAAATCCTTCAAACTGATAAAACAAAAGAACATCCTGGTAAATAGGTAACTGGGACTCAGAGATATTGTACGGATAAATGCCAAACACAGGACATTTCTGTCTAAATTTAAATTTAGACACAGACATTTTGAGTTCTGTGTTCTGTTGAGAGAATATAAGTGRTAGCACTCGGCGAAATCAACGACAAGAGTGAAGGAACTCGATGAAAAAATATTTATGTGGAGACCAGTCCGAACGTGTCGTCTGGCACAGGGAAATGAATGTAAGTGATAGAACTCGGCGAAATCACCGACAAGAGTTAAGGAACTCGATGAAAAATATTTGTGTGGAGACCTATCCGAACGTGTCCCTTGGCGTAGGTGAATGAATATGAGTGATACCTCAACGTCAAGAAGTGTGGCCGCAAGCCGATTTTCACCTTGCGCTGTAGGGCGCCGCATTTTCGCTCGTATCTCGGGAACGGTTCGTCCTACTATACTTTTGTTTTATACATTTTTCCATGAGATGCGTATTTCAGGGGCTACGTACACAATTTCACGATTTTAGTCGAATTTCCGAAATTTCAAGCCGGAGTTGGGGTTGAAGATGCAATCCGATCTCAAAACAAAAAGTTGCATTGGAATCAGGAAGTACTAAGGCAACTTTTCCGCACTATTAGAAATCCCGAATCCAAAAAAGTCCGGAATCGACCCACCCTAGTGACCGATCGTATCACAGGAATTGATGATTTGTGTTTAAGGGGTCAGTAGTGTAATTTCGCCTATTTCTTTTATTTTTAATTTTTTTTTATAAAATTTTTATTCTACAACTAGCACAATTTGATGTAATAGTTCAAGGCATGATTAAATTCATTTCGTCGGATCATAAGGTGGTAGGCATAAAAGTTCATGCAAGAAACTTTTTTGTGGACTCTTTATTTAAATTTACTTGCATTACATTAAAATGGTAGCCATCTTCGCCACGTGGAAAAATAACTGGATACTTTAATGCATCATATGATCGGTGCGTTTCCGCAAACGAGTCGAAGGTTTTCATTTCGGAGATGGATGATGATATCGCTCGAATTCTGTTCCGACCATAACCACTGCAACGTCGTCTTTTACCGGTGCATTGAATCGCCGCTTGTGCTCCACGGGTGGTGTTTTGTGTTCTCTTATCACAACCTTATAATCATCTGTCGGCATATGGTCTAGAGATGTTTTGAATGAACGTATGCGGCTGTTGCGTTCATGAAACATAGTTTAAAGTTCTAAGACGATTTCTCGTCTTACTTCAGTACTGATTGCCCAATGCCAGCTTCTGCAGCTTCATTGCCGGTGAAAAAAAATTTGATCTTGAACTATGAGCAAGGCTTCAATGCTGTGGTAAATTTGACTTTGTACTTTAAAAGTGGGCACGTAACCGGCATTGTTCACTATGTTGGTTGCGTCATTTGGAAGCATGAATTTTACTTTCGGTTGTTTGGAAGTTGAATTGTGAAAATATAACTAAGAAGTTTCTCAGGGGGCTTCATCAATGGTGACAAAACAACTTTCCAGGAGATTCTTTAGGAACTTCAAAGCAACACAATATGTACAATCTTTGTTCATTGCACCGATCACTACGTCCTTGTGATTTCTGTAGTCAGTGTAGTTCTTTAGGAACTTCAAAGCAACACAATATGTACAATCTTTGTTCATTGCACCGATCACTACGTCCTTGTGATTTCTGTAGTCATCATCCTTACTGTAGTTAAACGCTGCAAGATTTAAATCTTTTTTTTTTTCGTAAACGAAAAGATTGGCATAAAGTCTTTGCGTACGTTTTTGGATTGTCTCTTTAGCTAGCGATGAAGATTTCTTTCACTATCTTGTTGAAGCAGTGATTCATGCTCTTCTTCTATATTTCTTCTTGCAGATGGTCTGTTACGATTTTTCTTAATGCGTTTTTTATTTATTACAATGATTCTGTGAAGAAGCATGATTGGTAAAGAAAAATACAATTTTCCGTTGAAATGATCAATTGAAAACGTAACAGTAAACGAGTACATTCGCGGCGCTACAACTTACCTGGAATTCCTAAAAATCCTTAATTATTTGCTTTAATATATGTATGTACTTCAGTATACTTCAATATGTTCTTATTGACATATGTATATATCCACAACGCATGTGTCAACACAAATTTGGGTTATAAAACAATAGAATACCATCATAGTAAATAAAAACTGTATTTGACAGTTCAAAAAAAAAATGCTCCGATCGTCACCTAACTTCACAGGATTACTCGCCAGGTCAAATTAAAGATTTCCTGAAAGTTTCATTGAAATTGGTCCAGACGTTTTGGAGCCTACCCGGAACATACAGACATACTTTCATCTTTTGTAGATAGATAGATAGAACTTTTCTACATATCGTGAGGTATATCGTGGAGTGTATAAGCAATTGTTTTTCAAAATTTTTTGATGACATCTGTCGGAGAAATGACTGAGTGGATGAGATGCGTTTTTTTCGACGATTTCTCATGTTTGGATCATCTAAAACACAATGACCCAATTTATTCTTAAAAAGTATGTGAGTGGTTATCGTCCCTACTAGAATCCTGAAAAAATGTTGATAAATAAAAAAGTAATTAACGTTTTTTTTTTTAATTTTTCCCCATGTTTTTTTACATAAATTTTGTCATAAATTGTCAATAAACTATAAAACAAATTTAGGCTGTTCAGGGTAAGGTGGTTATCGGGTTATGTGGTTATTAGATTAAAATAACCTCTATGATGTCGGACTACCGGGATTGACTCAATTCCCAAGACAGCCGGTGGGTTGCTCCGTATCCTCCTGACTCGTGCTGGCATTGAGTCCAACCCTGGAACGGAGGAATTTTTGTGCTGCGTATGCGCAAAATGGCTCCATTCAAACTCCACCTYGGTCAGGTGCAAAACATGCAATGGATGGAGCCATCTTAAGACCTGCTCAGGCCTTAAAACTCATAGGGAAGGGACCACGCGTTACGTGGCCCCATGTTGCCTACGCAATACTGCGACGCTAGCCTCTACGGCTGTGCAATCTGCACACAGTTCGCGCGCTGCACCACCACTCACCCTCCACGGTCCCCAGGAGCTCAACTAGGCTACATATCTCCCACTCTGACTTGTCCCTCCCACAACCTTCACACCGCTCCAATCCTCGTTCGAGAACCAATCAGCAACTCTTGATTCCCCGCACAGTCTGTTTCGTGTATCAGAGCGTCATGAGTCAGAACGTCACATCAGTCAAGTGCAACTCTTGCGCTGGCTGGTGTCACTTCATTGCGTGTTCTGGCCTGCGTATCACACGTGAGTGGAGTGAGTCGAACGTTGCCTCATGCTGCAGGAGTCTGCCCCCGCAACACACAACGGTGGCGTCGCCAGCCAACACCCCAGTGCGACAACCGCCACCGCGGGTTCTGCAACTGCAATAAATACCACCCACACGTCCCTCCCTCCCGGCTACTTCAATTTAACTGCAACGGACTAGCAAGATCGAGCAGACAGTTGCACTTATGAATCGGGAGCGCGTATCGATAGCTGCGGTCCAAGTAACCAAGTTAAACAGCCGCTCAGATCTTCTGAGTTGTGCCGGTTTCATCGTTATACGTAAAGATCGTGAGCGAGATAATGGTGGTGGCCTAGCCTTCATATTGCACAACACCGTGCAGTATCGTCTAATCGATGAAGACATCGACCGCAGGGATACTACCCTAGAATGTCAGGACATAGCTATCCGGTCAGACGATGTCGAGCTCGAGTTACATGTTGCCCTACAGGATATCACTCGAATATAAGTGCGCTACTTCGTGGTGAAAACCTTCGTTAACTTTAACAAAACTAACTGGGTCGG
>NW_017535520.1:14827-15174 GCF_001853355.1 Bactrocera latifrons | reverse complement strand
CCCGATGGAATCAACATGCTAATGCTAAAGCATCGAGGCTCGACGGAGGTAAGATATCAAACCAAGGTCCGAGGTTATCGACCGATAACTCTCCTCTCCCCAGTAGTGAAGACACTTCAGGCCTTGTTACTCCCGACCTTCACTCACCACCTGAGCCTAGCMARCCACCAGCATGGATTCCGAAAAGTGCACAGTACCACCACAGCACTTAGCGTCATAAACGCTCAGACAGTTCGTGGCCTCAACCAGAAACCACCCTGTGAGAGAAGGATCCTCGTAGCGTTGGACCTGCCAAAAGCTTTTGACACGATCAACCACATAACGCTACTGCAGGACATTGAGAAAAC
>NW_017535520.1:0-14537 GCF_001853355.1 Bactrocera latifrons | reverse complement strand
CAGAACCGGCAGTTAGCGCTGGCGGATAGGCCCATGTTGTATAGGTGCCTATTCAGCCTGCAATGACCAGTGTACCATGCGACCAGCAGCCTGAGTTTGCTCCTGGGGAGGTTAATGATAACTTTGAACCTACTTAGGTTGTATCCTCCAATAAGCAGCTTGGCATGCCTCAAACCGTGTGTTAGTTGCCAATGCTCCTTTCTGCCCCCTCCTTCTTCCTTGCGGAGTAGCTCCTTTATGGTATGGGGACCTATTCCGGTAAAGGCTTCAGGTCCTACCATCTTGGTGGAGGCTGCAGAGCGGGCGAGCTCGTCCGCCAGYTCGATGCCGGCTATCCCTTTGTGGCCAGGCAGCCATATCAGGTGTACCTGGTTTAGTTCCGCAAGGCTATTCAGCCTTTCCCTACACTCCTGCACTAGAAGCGATTTGGTCTCATAGGAGGAGATCGCTTTCAGTGCCGCTTGACTAACGCTGAGAATGRCTATTCTCTCATTGCGATAGTTGCGATGGAGATTTATATCAGTACACCGACTTATGGCAAGCACTTCTGCCTGGAAGATGCTTGGGAATACTCCCATGGGTAAGGAGAGCTTTGTGCTCGGGCCCACGATCCCTGCACCAATTCCCTCCGACATCTTCGAGCCGTCGGTGTACCACCTTAGCGTGTTGTCTATCAAAAACAGTTCGAAGTGGGAGTCATTCCACTCATCCTTGCCAMACCCCTATGCCGTTATTTGCAGGAGGGTGTGTTTGGCTACCTGACCTATAACCAGATGAAGCGGRGTAAGYTSTAACAGAACCTCCAGTGCTGCTGTTGGACAGGTGCGCATTGCGCCCGTCATGCAGACACAGGCCATTCGCTGCAGCTTCGATAGCTTGGTTTTCACCATAGTTTGCGACGCTGTTGAGGCTAAGGCCACCGCCCCATACGTGACTATTGGTCGCACTATCATGGTGTATAACCATCTAACAATCCTTGGCTTACAACCCCAGGACTTGCCCGCTAGCCGATTGCACACCATTAAAGCTTTTGTCGCTTTGACCAGGGTCAGGTTTACATGTTGCTTCCACCGCAGGGTGGAGTCTAACATGASACCGAGGTATTTAGGTATTTGACCTCGTTGGCCATTTATATCTCCCTGCCATTGAGTGTGAGATTCCTTAGGCCGGGTAGGGACCTTCGTCTCGTAAACGGGACTACGGTCGTCTTGGAGGGGTTGATACTTAGTTCAACCTCCCTACACCACCCCTTTACCAGGTTTAGACCTCTTTGTATTAGGTCACAGAGAGTGTCCTCAAATTTGCCCTTTGCTATAATTGCAATATCGTCCGCATACCCTTGGCAGCGGATCCCATTGTCCGTTAGCATCGCTAACAGGTCGTCTACGACCAGGCTCCATAGCAGGGGTCATAACACACACCCCTGTGGGCAGCCTCTTGTTGTGCCGAGACGAATTCTTTCGACGCCTACTGTGGTCTCAGCTACTCTAGTGCGCAGTACGGCTTCTATCCATCTACGCACCGGTGCTGACACCTTCCTTTTCGCCAGTGCCCTGGCTACGCTTTTATGAAACGTGTTATCAAAGGCGCCTTCGATATCCAAGAAAGCGCAGAGCATCACCTCCCCATTTTCCAGTGTACTCTCTATCTCGGAAGTTAGCTGGTACAGAGCAGTGCTTGTAGATCTGCCCGYTCTGTAGGCATGCTGAGCCGCATGCAGGGGTGATCTCTTCAGCGCTTTCGTCCTTATTTCCTGGTCAACGATCTTCTCCATGGTTTTGAGTAAGAAAGTCGTTAGACTGATTGGCCTAAAAGATTTCGCCAATGAGTAGTCCTTTCTACCTACTTTGGGTATGAAGATCACCTTCGCTGTCCTCCATGCTTCGGGGATGTACGCCATTGCGAGGCTTTCYCTCAGCAGCCGAATCAGGTGAGGCAGTAAAAACTGCTCCCCCTGTTGTAGCAGCGCTGGAAAGATGCCATCCACTCCTGRAGACTTGAATCTTTCGAACGAGGCCATTGCCCACCGGATCGAGTCCGCTGTGTGCAGTTGTTTGGCGACTCTCCAATTCTCGCGGGATGGCCTGTGTTCGACGACGGGTAGGCATTGGTCTTCCCGAACAGTCTCCGGAAAGTGTGCACGCAGAAGCTCCGTTGCTCTGTCCTCTGCGCTGGCCGTGACAGTCCCGTCACCCCTTTTAATTGCTAGTACTGCATCATTTGTACCTCTAGCCATTGCTTTATGCAGTCTCGCCGCTTCTGGTGTAGAGTTGACATTTTCACAGAAACTTCTGAAGCTTGCCTGCTTTGCAGACCTAATATCCTTATTATACAAGGTGAGATAGCTCCTATATTCTGCCCAGACCCCTGTACGCTTCGCTTTGTTAAAGAGGCTGCGTACCTTTTTCCGGAGGTTTGCCAGTTTCCTTGACCACCAGGGACAGTTTCGTCGATCTGTGGTAGTTTTTAGGGGGCAGCTGCCGTGATAAGCGCGAACAGCCTCGTTCAGCTCTGATAGCCTACTCTCCAGTCCTGGGCCTGTAGCGCTATTGTCAGTCTGCCCCACCCCGCTTAGTTCCTCACGTAGTATCTCTCTGAAAGTATCCCAGTTCGCCTTTCGAGGATTGCGTCTGGGGGGGAGTTGTCTGATCTTGAGTAGAAGTAAATAGGAGGTTCCGCAGGGTGGTGCCCTCTCCCCGCTACTGTTTTAACTTCTACATCTCGAAACTCCCTCAGCCACCAGTGGGGGTTTCCATAACCTCGTACACAGATGACTGTACGATATTGACGTCGGGCAATGGAATCGATGGCATGTGTTCGAAGGTAAACAACTACCTCACCGACCTTTCTCGTTTCCTCACTGCACGGAACCTCCAACTTTCCCCCACCAAATCCACAGCGACCATATTCACGAACTGGACGAAGGAGTATAGACTGGATTTTAATATTGTAGTCAAAAACCCTAAGATTTTAGGAGTCATCTTCRACAGTCTATGCTCCTTCTCTCCCCATACGACCGCGATTATCGCCAAAGTACAGAGCCGCAACAAAATCCTCAAGTCGCTAGCCGGCAGCAAATGGGGAAAAGACAAAGAAACGTTGTTGCAACTTACAAGGCAATMTGCCGGCCGGTTGTTGTTGTTGTCGTTGTAACGGCAGAATTCTGCCGAGTTGACAGTCCTTGGCCGGATAAAAATCTGCCGGCCAGTCCTTAACTACGCAGCACACACATGGTCGCCTGGATGCAGTGGSATGCAGATGAGAAAACTCCAGACCTGGCAGAATACAGTACTCCGGACCACGACGGTCTGCCTCTGATATCTCCCATCGAACACCTACATAGTGAGACGCTTATGCTCCCAGTTAAGGAGCATAATGAACTCCTCTCCATGCAGTTCCTGCTAGGATGTTTTCGTACAAATCATCCTTGCAGTCATCTGCTTGGAGCGGAACCGCCTCCTTGGAGCATCAAGAGGTCATTCCTTGACCACGTCGACGACATCGTAYAATACGCCGACAGGACCTTGGACTGACTTTCGACAGGCACTGACCGCCATTCACAGTGGAGCCATCAACACCTTCACCGACTTCCTTCCCGTGCATGGCGTACTTGGAGTCAAACCACCACCCATAGCAGACGAAGAGCTCGAGTTGCCGCGAGAAACGCGAGCGACCCTTGCGCAACTTCGTTCCGGATATTGTAGCAGGTTAAACTCCTACTTATCCAGARTAGACCCTGACATACCTAATGTATGTCCTGCATGCAACGAGTCTCCGCATGACACTCACCACCTCTATGCATGTCCAACCAACCCCACCCATCTAACACCCTTTCCCTTTGGTCCGACCCCGTCGAAACAGCACGTTCCCTCACCATCCTAACGGGGACTGATAACCGTTAAAACAAACAGTAGTTCGACCAGCATCATGTCCGCCAGTTTAAAAAAGTGTGTTTTAAGAAAAACTCGTTTGAAGTTTGAGGTGTGCGAAAGTCGAGCGGTATTATTTTTGAGCCTTTTTCGAAACATTTCAATGGTAAAGTGACTGCAATTATAATCAAGTGTCTGGTGTACAACAAGACCGTTAAATCACTGGCCAAGTAGCACTTGCGTCACATGAATACAATATGTCACATTACAAAATGGCTCTTAACGTCTACAGAAAAACACCTGCACAATCGGCCAAGAAACACAACGAATTGACATAGAAGCAGCGTATGTAGAGACGCTTCCACAGAAATCATCSTTTTCCTGGTCATGGGATATCAGAACAAAAGCTCGAGTTGCCAGAATAAACTTTGACATACTGAGATGTTCTGCAGTGTTCCTGCATAACATTTACCACCTCTTACAAGCCTTTTGAAACCAACGCGTCTTATACCTCCTTCCCTTGATCTGCTCTAAAGAGTGTTTACACTCCTGGCTGCAACAACAGTCGATAGGTTTTAGCCAGTACTTTTTTTTTAGATTTAAAATTAAAATTGAAACAAAACATTTAARTTTCTAATTTATTGTATGTTCATGCAGACGTGTGTCAACCATATGCAAATGACGAGAGCAATCTTTTTTGGCAGCTGCTTTCAAATGCCAAACAAAAAAACAATCAGAAATCAGTAACAGTTATGAATACATATATAAATACTTAAATCTAGAACCTTTAAAAATTCCTAATACATTTAAAAGTACTTTAAATGTAATAATTAATAAAATCAGCGAACTCATCGCGTTATTATTAAAGATAGCATGATGGCCGTGCTGCTTAAACGAATTTCCATTCTGGTTGTGCATTGAAAATTGAAGGTGAAGTTTGATGCGACGTTGCTGTTGAGACATTTCCGTGTTGTAGTTATGTGGGTCGAAATAGTAGACAATTGTATAGTTTACGTTTTCACTTTCGAGGTATCCAATTCTAAATGTTGAAGATAGCACGAGGATAAACCAACAGCGGCTTYAACATTCCATCATCTTAGAAAGCACTTAATTTTGCAATAAATTTTATAAAGTTCATAAAAAATCAACGATAATTGTAGAAGAGACAAAAAAAAAACATTAGGAAAATTTACATTTATATGATAAAATTCACAATAATCCTCTGGATAGTGAAGCCTATACATAATAAACATTGCGCCCTATTTTAAATAATTGTTTAGTATTATAAATCTGCTGAGGGAACAAATCAAATTGTTCTCATAAGCATAATCACAGATACATAACTACAAGTAGTATATCTGACTTCAAAAGAGTTGCATCAATTAAAAAATATTTAAACCTATTGATGACGTACTGAATCGAGAATTTAACAACGTAACTTTTAAGCCTCGTTTCAATGGTATAACTTAAAAACCATTATTTCAATATAAAGTAAATAATTTTTTCATTGCGACAGGTCGTGTACCAAAGTATATATATCATGGCCGACAAGAAACAGTTGCTGACTATATACTTCGACTTTATGAGATGTTTATCCMATCAGCGTGGTTTTGATTTTTTACTTTTCCTTTTATATGATTGACTTTATGTGCTCCGTGGATATGGAGAATCTCTTAAACGCGGTAACCGAATTTTTTTTTTTAATTTTTATATCGTGTGAAAATTGCTTACCGTTTCCAACACACCGAAAAAGTCTTTACGCGATATATAAATTTATTTGAAGTTTTTTTTAGCTTTGTTCACTTAATTTGATGTGTATCGAAAGATCGCGCGTAAAATTTTAGATTGAAATACCCTCTCACTTTTTAAATAATTTGTAATCCCCACAATAATTACCGAGCGTTAACCATTGTAAATTTTAAACGTTTAAAAAAGTTTGTACCGCGTGAATTTAAAACACCTGACGTACAAAATACTACTATATCTCATGAAGTGAACCCAATGAGGTGTTTCGCAAGCTGATAAATTTTTGTCGGGGTGCTTGAGCTCTAAATGGTTGGTTTCATCGTAAAGAATGTTTTTTTCCACAGTCACTCTATATAATGTTGTAATTTCCGCCAACGCTCAAAATATCACTCCACGGTATAATTTCCTTATTACCCAATACAGTATTTTAATTAGATATTCATTGTTGCTGCTACTTTGCAATCAATATGATCACTTTCAGTGCCAGTCATTGGCATGCCGAATGTCTCTAACCACTCTTTGCATTTTTCTTTACTTCCAAAAGCAAGTAAATTTGAAACATAGTCAATGCCAATAGATGGTCGGTAACTGCGAAAATATTGAGATTAGTATGATTTTATGGAGCAGTGAAATTTTTACATACGCTTTAATAATAGTTCGTAATGCGCACTTGCGTTCTCTATCGATAAACCAGTCAATTAAATGTCCCGCCATCAGAGGCGCGGCCTTGTAAAGTTGGAACAATTTGCAGTAGTTACCCAGAGCCCAAGCCGACCGAAAGGCTAGGGCATGAGCAATAGCTGGATTATCACGCTGAGTTTGTTTTATTGAGCGTAGAACAGTGGTTGTATCTAATTATAAAATAATTAAATAATATCAATTAAAAATATAGTATTTAATTTAGATGATCTTACCCAAGGTATTTTTTGTAAATATATAGTACAATATACGATATGCTGTAAATTCCAATGAATTCACACTAGCTCCCACTTCCGTATAAAGCATTTTTAATTGTGTCTGACATTGATTGAACTCTTCATGATCACCTTTTTCCATTGCAATACGTGCATGTGTTTCATATACTTCTACTGTGAACTTATCACGAATACCTTGTACCTGGAAAATTTACATTTTTTAGGACTCTAATAATAGCACTATCTACATTCGAAACACTTACTGTCAAATCTTGACGTATAGATTTAAGTTGATCACATGCATAATAATAATCCTGATTGTCCCTCCATTTTTGTTTCACATTTTGCAGCGAATGCGCCAACACCTCAATGGGCCGCACTTCCGATGGTAACGGCGCCTTGGTTAGTCGAAGAAATGACTTTTCCAAGTCCCTACATGTACCTACTATATGTAAATCGAATAAATCCAAACCTGTTTCAAAACCACCCGTCGATTCAATATCCATACACATACGCCCGCCCAAACTATTTACCAATTTCTTTTGTTTTTGTTGCTTCGAAACAACGAAAGGGGAACTTGCTACCGACATAACCGACTTTTGCGATCCTTGAGAAAAGCGTGCTGCGCGCTGTTGCAAACGGGTAGTATCATCATCAACCGCCCCACCGATAGAAGACGAATAAAAGGGTAATTTAGATTTAGAATTGGCGCCTTTAACATGTTTGCTTCTTTTCGAAGTATTAGCTTTTTGTGTCTTTTTACTAGAGGGATTAAAAGGAATGAAATTATCGGAAGATCGCCGATCAGAAGATTCCGAACTAGAACTGCGACAGATTTTTCGGCGCGGACTTGATATGGGACTACACGAACGTGAACGAGTACTTCGCTTGCGATATTTATTTGATTGTGGAGAGCTAAAAAAAAAGTGATAAAAGTTTGAGTACTATGTTCTAATAACAAAGAGTTCCTAGATATATCTTACCGTGAACGACTCCTAGAATCCCTTGATGTCCTCTTGTCGCCACCAAAGGAGTTCCGTTGACCTAGTCGAGCGTTTAAACTATGTGATATACCTTTTAAATTCTTTTGTTGTGTTGATTGTTTCTGGCAACTTTGATTATGGTGCTGTTTATAATTTTGTGTGTCTTTTATTTGATCCTGTGACTGTTGTTGCTTATTTTTCTGATTGTACAGTTGCATTTGGATATTGTTTCTTTCGCTATGAACACTCGGTACTGGCTCATTGTCCCAATCGCGAGTCCAAAGCTCATTACGATTAGCAGCTGCCATAATTTTTCCTTTCAAACATATATCAACTTGGTCCTTATCCAAATCGGTAGCGCATTTAGCATAGCAACGAGCTACATAACTGTTTAAAGACTCTGGCCAAGCATCATTTGGATTATTAAATAGATTTAATTTCTTATTCGGTGTTTCAACAGAACTGACATGGTTAGTAAGTGATTTTGTTTCGCCCTGTTTATTAACACTATTCACATTGAAATTATTATATGACATGATTGGAGGAGGCGGTTTCGATAAATCTGCAGATATAGGAGGAGGAACTGTAGGTGGTGGTAAAGATGTGTTAACGAAGTTTCCCATCATTTGTTGACTTGTATTCAAATTTTCAAAATGAGCATCGAAAGCAGCCTGCTGCTGTTGTTGTAGTGGATTCTGTTTCTTATTACGTTTACGTTTTTTTTTACCGCTGCCAATTATGTTGTTCATGGTTGTTGCATTCACACCGCTGTTAGCCGCATTATTTTGGAAAGTTGAAGTATTCATCGGGGAACTTGAATTTTGTAAAGGATTGGGAGCATTCGCTAAACGCTTCTGTTGATTCAAGTTGAAACGTATTCCACCAAAACCCTTTTGATTACCTTGCAACTGATTGTTACCAGGGGTTATTGGCGGTGGAGGCGGTGGACCAGATGGTAATGGTGGCAAACTTTTATCGGTATGTTGACTTACCAAATTACTAAAGCCAGGAGGTGCATTATTGTTTTGTTGAGACTGCTGCTGTTGTTGTAATCCATATCGCATGTAGTATTGATAATATTGACTATATTGTTGTTGGTATTGTTGATTAGCATACCAAGGATTGGAATACCATTGCTGAGGGTTCGTAGCATTAGTATTAACGCCATTATGTTGTTGTTGTTGCTGCATCTCTTGCAGTTGAGGTATTAGTGGTGCAGCTATAGCTTCAGACATATTACAGTCACAAAAATAAGTTTTT
Source organism: Bactrocera latifrons (assembly GCF_001853355.1). NCBI lineage: Eukaryota > Metazoa > Arthropoda > Insecta > Diptera > Tephritidae > Bactrocera > Bactrocera latifrons. Next base: position 5,765 of record NW_017535520.1, on the reverse strand, counting down.
TCTGCTGGCAGGCCGCAGAACTCGTTGTAAACAGTCCCTTCTTTTAGCACTCTATGTTTAACAAAACTTACCTTACGTTGAAAATTTTCACCTGAAAACACATAATAACAAACAAATTTATTTCAAGATGCATGTTAAAAATAACATGTATATACATACATATATATTTTAGATTCGTCCGCCATTTTGTACTTACCAGAACTCAGTCGGAGCCATGCAACAACAGTTAGAAAGTTATTTTAAGCACAGAACCTAAATATAATTCGCGATAATGTTTCCTTGTTATTGCACTGCACCTTTAATAATATGTTTTTTTAATACTCCAAAGCATATCTTTAAAAAATTTATTAGGTTTTGTGTTAACGCAAAAACCTTTTACAAATTACATTTCAGTCAACTTCATGACGAAACATTCATATTGAACAGTAACAGCCCGTTTCCACAGGCAATTTAAAATTGCTTAAAATCTGTATTGCTAGCCTATGGAGACTCCGCATAGCTAAAGTTGACCAATAAATGTCCAAATATTAATGCAAGTCTGGTGTCATTAACAAGTAGCATTGAGATTTTACATTAGAGATAATTTGTTTGACTTGAGATGATTTTGCAACTCAGTACATGACAGTCACAAAAGTCTCTCAATTGAAAACGAACAAGACTAATCAGCTCTTATCCTTCATTATTTAGTTATGTATATCAACTTGAAAAAAATATGTCGATAGAAAATATTAACCGATGAAATTTGTATTGTGATACAGACGCAAGTCTCTAAAATTTGGATTTTAAATTATATAATTTTTGTGTCTTGAGACGATTTTTTAATTCAGTAAGTGACAAAAATCTTAAAACTGAAAGTAAACAGGTCAAACCAGCTCTTACATTTCAATATATAGAGATATATTTTCACCTGAATGAAAATAAATATGTCGATAACATATACTATTTATATAACCTYTAGTCAAAAAGCATAATTACCAATAAAAATAAAAATATGCGTTGACTTTGTTTCATTTTGTGTTTGAGGTACTCACAAAATATAAAAGAAGACAATTGATATTCTTTTTCTTCTTCTTTAGTGGCATAGACAACGTCTTCGCGATTATAGCCCAGTTAACAACAGCGCGCCAGTCGTTTCTTCTTTTCGTTATATGACGGCAATTGGATATTCCAAACGAAGCCAGGTCCTTTCCCATTTGGTCCCTCCAACGGAGTGGAGCTCTTCCTCTTCCTCTGCTTCCCCCGCCGGGTATAGCATCGAATACTTTCAGAGCTGGAGTGTTTTCGTCCATTCGGACTACATGAACTATGTCAATGTCGTCATATATCTCATACAGCTTATCGTTTCATCGAATGCGATATTCGCCGTTGTCAATGCGGAAAGTACCATAAATCTTCCGCAGAACCTAACAATCGAAAGTTCATAACGTCGACTCATCTCATAGCGGAACGGGAATAATAAATGACTTATAGAGCTTTCTTTTTGTTCATCGAGAAATGAGTTTACTTCATAATTGCATACTAAGTCTGATGTAGCACTTGTTGGCGTTATTCTGCGTTGGATTTCGAGGCTGACACTGTTGTTGATGTTAATTTAAGATGGTCAACAGTGACGTTGGAGATAAGTCGTCAGTGCGACGTCTGTTTGTTTGATGGCATATCTCCTGTGTCTTGCTCTCGTCTCTCTACCAGACATACATATTTGTTTCGCTTCCTTATCCATTCTGGAGAAAGCAGAATTAACGGTGAGGGTGTTGAAACCAACGATATCAATAACATAAGCATAAGCCAACACTCTTATAGAAGATTGTACCTGCTGTATTAAGTTCTGCAGATCGAATTATTTTCTCCAGTATTTTATTTGCAATTTCTAGAATTTTTTGGACCTACTCCCCTCTATCCTTGTCCCGTCATCAACCAGCTGCGCAACGGCACCTTCCAAATTAACGGACTGGACATTCCAGGTGCATGCCCTCAATTCGTAGCCCTTATTTCCTTTGCTATGGTCGTCATCAAAAGGGGGATCACTCATCCTAGGCTTGTTGTTCCTTTCCATTGGTATGTTTTTTTACGTGGCGGGTCCCAAACCCAACGCTCAACCCTGCGGAGGGGATGTTTCGCCTTCTCACTTTAGCTCGCCTTCAAACGGATGTTCTTAGACTACCCAGAGAATACTTGGTCAAAGATCGGAGGTCGTGAGCTGCTTGAGTTATACGTAAAAGAATCGTGTCTGGCCATTCCCAAGTGAATGGCGACCAGAGAACTTTCCCCACTTGCGTTAACTTCTACACATGACTCCATCCTCCGAAAATCTCTATTCAGTATATTAGAAATGCTAAACAAAAGGTCTCCTAAGTTTTGTAACCTGCTGACTATCAGATCACAAATTTGAGGCAATATTATATGAGTAAAGAATAGTAACTGTTGTGAATAGTAACTAGTCACAAATTGAGGCCTTACCTCAAAATTAGTGACTAAGGATTGCGAATTGAATTGCGAAATATTTGTTACTTTTGTTAAGAAAGTAGGAAAACAGTAAAACATCACCATTTTAAACTCAATGGGTTTTTCGCTCTAACCAATTGCAAATATTGCATGCTGCCTTGTTCTTAGTTACTCTCATATGTGTACCTGTTTGCTATGTTTCTGAAAACAGAATAAGGAGATCCTCAAGTATATTGCAGATTGCAGAATCTAGTGATAGGGCTGATTCGGTCAATTTATTGTCCGTGACTACTGTGAATTGGCTGAATTAATTTTTACCAAAAAAATGTAACGAATCTCTATAATTTAAATAAAAATTATAAAGTCTATTTAAAATTTACCTTCCTCAACAATTTAACGTCAAAATATGTATTTGTGTAAAATGACAGCTAAAGCAGGGTTGCAGTCATATTTTAACGTGTCATTGCACGAAAATAAACATGGCTTTATGTTTTTTTTACAGCCCTGCAAAACTTTTTCTGCGTGTGTTTGTTGTTGTGCCCTTGTATTAGGTGGAAAAATCTGCAATTCTTGCACAGTGCAAGGGTTTTGCAAGAGCAAGAGAATACCCCTATTGACATACATTTGTTATAAAATCTTTTTAAGGTCTGTTAAGGGTAGCAAATAGTTTTGTTAGCGAATACGTCACCAATGGATAATATGATACGAGACTTTAGCATTGGCTCTCTTTTTCTCTCAAACGCGTTCCCTGATTATTTGACAGCGATGGAGATCAGGGAATTTTTGACAGTTGATTTAAGAAAAGGCGGGATGCCAGAAATAAACCGCTATAATTACCTGACGAAATTAGTGTGAAATGAAATTTCATTGAACTGTGCGAACATATTTTGGCAAAGTAAATGCTTATGTAAATTAATTAATGATTTTGCATTTTAGCATTTATATATGCATGCATTTTCAAAGTGTTTAATTTAGTATTTTGTATAATTTATTAACTACCCAAGGTAATATTTTTCAGCAGTGGCATCATTGGCAAATGTTATAAAAAATGCGAGTTTTGACAGCTCTCTCTCGAATCAAAGAGTCTCGTATCATATTATCCATGACGTCACCTATGTGTTGTACATTACAAAAGTTTCTCGGCAGGAGAAACTTCAACAGAAATGAATAAACAGAGCTGAGAATTCAATGAGACTTATGCTCTGAAATATACATGGCTTTTACAGACGCTTGTTGGCTTTTTGGCTTATATTTTTATAAGCTTACATGCTATCATATCAATTGATRTGAATATAATTTTGCGAATTTTTGTGAATTCATGCAAAATTGATAACATTATCTTTAATTTATGCAATTCTCCAAGCAATATTTGTAGTTAGTGGGCAAATTAAATATTTCTTATCTTTGATAATATTATATAATTTCATATGTGATATATTATCATAATGCCATTAAAAAACTTAATATATTACAAAAAAATATATATAAATCACACCTTTTATCATTTAAAACTTTCATACGCATCTATCCTGCAGATATGGATGTCAGTACAAATCAAGTTATTATCATTTATCAGTAATATAAAAAGCGCGCGCTTCTCTATATTTACGTACACACATATGTATGTATGTGCGWATGACATTTTCACACAAATAATATATGCGTACGCATGTAAATCAAAAAATACAAACATTCTTCTGGAAAAACAACAWTAGTCTCAAAAATCATCATACATACTTACGATATGAGTACACATGTACATATATACGTATGTGCGTATGACATTCCCACACAAACAATACATACACAACATACATACTTACATGCGTTCACATGTGAATATGTCACCAGCAAAAATTATAAATATTGTTCTACAAAAACAACAATCGTTTCAAAAGGCATCAGAAACCAATATGGCAGCGAAATTGCCGACGTCAAAATTATAGTAAATTACACAACAACAAAATTTTCATTCATGAACGCAAACGTACTTTCAAAAAGCATATTCGGTTAATTCATAATAGCAGACTCCATTACATCTCCCCGAGCATGCCTTGCCTACAAGCGTTTTTTCGCGACGATTTCAAAAACTAAAATTCATAAATTGAATTTATTTCTGAAATTTTATGGAAGGAAAAAGTCACAACCCCGCAAATATATATATAGAATAAAATTGACAACATAGTTTATTTGTCGATTTGTCGCTTAAATGAAAATCAAATCCCTCCCTCATCACCCTTAACAGCCTATATTATATCTTGCTGCATGTCACGGTTTGTTTTCTGAAATGCCAAGAAATTACTGTTTTAAGTACGACTTATTTAAGCATCCGCAGTCGCTTATGTACCATATTATATTTTTATTTTTAACTAACTATAAATATCTGTATCTTTGATTGATATTTTGCAATGCTGAAATATTTTTACGCAGCTGCGTCGATATGTATGCAAGCTCACGCTTAAACATATGTACATATTTACGCTGGGTTGTAAGGTGTACAGCGGCAAGGGAAGCGGTTTCGGTACAGCTCCGACTTTCTACCATTGACTTTTTGACAAAGTTTGGTGGTCCGTGACAACGGAGTTTTTGTATGAAACAATGGGTGTATATATTTACATATACAGTTGTGTCTAGACAAATTTACAMACATAATGCGAATGATTCTTTCAAATTTGTTTACATGAACACAAAATTACATACATACGTGGATATGTGAGCATTATGCGTATGGTTTTTTAAAATCTGTTTACAAGTACACATAATTATATGCATATGACTTAAGACTTTATCAAAATTTCAAATGCCCACAGTAAATAAATATATATGTATGTATACAAATATATAACTTAAAGACATATATTAATTATAATTATATTAAATAAATATGTATTTAAGTCATAATACAAATATGACTTAATTATACATTTCAACACATTTAATGGAATTCATCATTAAATGGGTCAAATTGCACTTACATATGTATTTACATATTATATATATACATTTGAGCTTTGTTATCAAATATATGGAGAATATCCATAACGGTTTGCGCATTGTAAATATGCGAATCTGTAAGCGTACATTGAAATTAGCATCACTTTTCTCATTTAACACTGAAAACGCTCAATTCTGATATTTTCGACCTCCTCATGTTAAATATTGGTGAAATCCGCTAATAATATTTTTGTGGTGAAATCCACTAATAGAAAACTCAACCCCTCCAAAAAGAGGAACGCTTTGACAATCGGCACACCCTGAACCAGAGAACGTAAAGTATAGAGAAGGCAGAGAACGTATATTTATAGAGAAGGTCCAACAACGGA
>NW_017535519.1:2298332-2326579 GCF_001853355.1 Bactrocera latifrons | reverse complement strand
CTCCCACGTGAATGGCGATCAGAAAACTTTCCTCACTTGCGTGAACTTCTACCCATGACTCCATCCTCCACACTAGCTTAACACACAGATAAAAAACGAAAAGTAATTTGGGTCTATCTTTCTGGTGTAGACCCAGAGTCTGCGTGGTGCTAAGGAAAGCCATTAACTATCTATGTCTTTCAAAAGTTTTAACGAAAGATCTTGGTGAAGGTGAGCAGTAGAGTTAGAGAAGAGGTACCTGATGTTACTCTATGCAAACACCTGCCAAATGGACTGGTCTCACAATGGATGGTTTCCACGTAATCATCATTTTATCGAGACAGGGAAATCTTAGAGTTAAATGCATGTAAGTAAACGTATTACAGCTGTGAAAACAACTTTAGGGGCTTGAAGGCGGAGCAGAGGTGCTAGAAGATATTATCTTGGTTGTCTTCCCTGGTAGCTATCTCAGACTGCCTCTAAGCAGAAAAACAGGAATCCTTGGTGGTCAAAAAAACTCTCAGCACTGACGAAATCAATATGTGAAGCACACTGGTGAGTGGAATGCCTACTGGTCAAGCTACTCCCTCCCAGACGTAATCCCTGGAACGCAAACTCTGATACCTTCCGGAAGTATGAATGTCAGCAGGACTGAACTGGAAAGCAGCTAAACCAGTTCATCATATACACATACCACTGCAACTGTCCCTAAAGGCGACCACCAACATACGCAACTATCCCTGGTGGTCTTGCAAACTCTCAGATCTTAGCAAAAAGGTACGGAGTCCCTTCAATAAGGCGAAACGTAGGGGTTCTGGGAGGACTATAAATACCGTCATATAACAAGCAGATTCCTCTTCTTCTACAAGGAGATTAAGTCTGTGAAAACGTCACTTGTACACTAGAAGCAGCTAGGCTGTACAAGGTTATGGCCAGAGGCAATACTAACAGAGTACTAGTGATCAAAAGATGCGATGGGACGTATATGGCCAACGCGGAAGAAAGGGCTAGGCTCCCGGAAAGAATTCGGAAAGACCAGTGTCTACCCGTAGTCGAACACAAGCCATCTCGCTTTGTTCGAGAAATTCAAGTATCCAGGAGTGAACGGTATTTTTCAACATTCTTACAACAGAGAGTGATCTTTATACCCAAGGTAGGAAGGAGGCACTATTCACTTTCAAAAAACTTCATTCCAATTAGTCTAACATCCTTTTTTACTAAAAAGTATGAAAAGGATCATGGATTATGAAATAAAGTCGAAGGGACTGAGAATTGCTCCTCTGTATGGGAATCAGCATGCTTACAGAGCAGGCAGATCAATAAATACTGCTCTGGTCCAGCCCTAACCTAACAGGACTTAACCTAACTGGACAGCAATCGGCGGGCTGGAAAAATTAGGGACTGCAAGCCAAGGATCGTTAGGTGGTTGTACTCCATGATTGTGCGACCGATAATAAAGTATGGGACGGTGGCATGGCCTCAAAAGTGTCGGATGAAAGAGTTAAGTGGTGTACTATACCATTGGAACTTTTCCCAAAGGAGAGCATTACCAAAAGGGTTAAGTTCACCAAGAAGTTCAAGGTTACCCCTGACAAGAATGGAATGATTCCACTCTCGAGCTGTTGCTTAGAGATAGTACGATCAAGTGGTACACTAACGGCTCGAACACGTCGGAGGGAATCGGTGCAGGGGCCCGAGGTATTACGCACCATCTCTCCATACCTATCGGAAGCATTTCTCAGGCAGACGGCTTTGCCATAAGTCGGTGCATGGAAATAAAACTCCAACGCAACTATCACAACGAACGTATAACAATACTTAGCGATAGTCAAGCGGCACTTAAAGCAATCTCGGCTCGGAAACGGCAGGTGGAATTAGAGCTGCTATAGTGGAACCACGTACTAAACTGTCAGGTCATATGGGCAGGTTTTCCAGTATTTTTTAAGCTGGGGTCTAGGTCATTCGCAGAAGCGCTGAGATAATCCTAGAGAATAACTTTCATGGGAACGATTAGTCATTCTCACTGATAGTCAAGGCACTTCGGGCAATCTCGTCCATTGAAATTAAATCAACAATGATACTGGAGTGTGTAAAAGCTGCTTAACAGGATTACTACTAGAATGGAACATTGAAGAAGGTAGCCCTTTTTGAGATAACTGAGTTAAACGAAGTGATGTAACAACAGGAGAGGGCACAGTACACCACAGGTCGCCGTGCATTACTCAATTTCCAATCAAATCTAGTTAATCTATTAATACCCTCAACAAATACAAAACATTATTTAAAAGAACTTGATTTTGATTGGTTAGTTTGTATGGCACCTATTTCCCATAAAGATCCGATCTGACAAATTTCTTTCAAAATTTTACCGTTGCCTTGACAAAATTTCGATAGATATCCCGTCAAATGAAATAGATTTGCATAGAAGCATTGATTCCGATCGTTTAATTTGTATGTAAAAAAATTCTTCGGAATTTGCGCCATTGTCTTAGGCAATGTTTAAGTTTTCGCGTGCCCCTGCGCCACCTACCCTTTTTTAGAATGATTTGAAATGTGGGAGAGCCAGATAAAGTGTGAGCGTGTATGGAACACTGGAATGTTATTTCAATGTACATAGGTATCTGAAATTTTTTCAAGTGTGTTCGAGTGTGTGGTTAGACTATTTGGATATATTCTATACAAAATTCTTTCGAATAAATTGGGACTCCTTTGCCCTCCTCTCTTCAAAGGATAGGCATGTAACTAAGCCTTAATTTATCCTTTATATATTGTCATCAGGTTGGTACCAGCACTGTTGATACATTCGGCATCTTGGCTGGGGAAAATACCGCATACCATTTAATTTAAAAAGTTAAAAGCAGTTCAAAGCCCAATCCATTCTGTCCTTCGTCATCATTTCGGAGGGGTCATACTCTTCGGTATTTCCTACAAGTTGGAAGTTAGAAGTGTCCATACACTTTGAAAAATGCGTATTGAATAGATTTTGCAGTGATTCCTCACTGCAACTAATCCATTCTCCACAGTTTGTGCGTATTAGCTTAGCGGTAGTTGGTTGCATGGATAGGAGTTTCGGTTGTCTTTTCTAATTTGGCGCAGAAGCCCTTCGACGACTCGCTTTTGGTTTTGCGATTCTCTTTTTTATATTTCTCAAGTACATCTTTATATTGTTATTCGCGCCGAATGTCTCGTCAACATACTCTTTCATTCATACGCTCTATTCCGATCGTTCAGTTTATATGCAATAGTGGTCGGTGGTTCCGACAAATTAATACTAAGAGACTAGTATATACAGAGAAACGGATGCACAGTCAGTTATTTTTAAGTCGACTCGGGGCGTCATACATTTGTATATATGTATGTACATGTAATAGGTTCGCGGCCGTGTTCTTTTCATTGTTTTCAAAGTTTCTAAGCTGTATCATAGTAAGAGAGATCGCATTTATTGAAGATTCACGAGATACGAAAGGTAATATTATATACGAATAAACTGACTTTGATTTAAAATGCGATATTGGACTTTCTTTGTTCTTTATTTTCAAAACTACAATTTTTGTTCCATTAATGCTAGTTTTTAATTCTTTACCTTATATTTTTGTACACATTCTCATGTCTTGATTCTGTTCGTTTTCTTTTCGATTGCTAAAACTTTAATACACTATTTACTTTTGTAAAATGTTAGCTTAACTACATAATGGCTTATGTATATATTAATTACACTTACGATTAGTAAAAATTACACATAAACACTTTAATAAATTGTATAAAATTAATATGCTTATTTATAGTCTTTATGTATATATATTATAATTTCTAATGCTCTCTTTCAGAAATTCCTTGTTAATAATTTTTACTATTGTATCACACTAAAGCAAATTATATTGAATTTAACAATTTTTATTTTTTGTAATAAAAAGCACTGCCTTTTTCAACTTGTTTAAACCTTTCAATTTATAAGTATATATATTTTTGAGGATATACTATACATATAACTATATTAAGTGCGTTTTACTGTGCAAAAATCTACAAATCCGAAGTCTATAGTACATATACTTAAATGTATTATATATACGTTATATAGTACCTTAACATATTTATTAGAAAAAAAAATTGACATTAAATTGAAAATTTGTAAATGTTTTTGTTGTATATCGTGTATTAAATTGATGTCATGCATACATACAAACATAAAATAAATATGTTTTTTTTTTTCAAAATATAATTTTCTCATAAAACACGATATTTTTTCGTAGTTGTTATTTGCATATGAAATATAATCGATTTCGATAACAGTTAAAAAAAGTTTTTTTTATAATGTTATGCAATATGTTGACAAAATTTCTTCGTAAAAATTTTATTTCCGTTAGACGTTGAAGATACAAAGATAGATAGAATTACAGATTACGCCAACTTTTACAATTACATACATATTTTGGTTTCGGCTCTGACGTTGTGAAAAGAAAAAAAATTATAGGAAATCGAACTGATATACGAGTCATACCAGCACTTTATCTGGATTGTTCAGCGTCTATGGCAGCTATTTGTTATAGTGGTTCGCTATAGGTAGTTCTGACTAATGAAAGGAGAAAAGGGCGAGTGCAAAATTTAGGAACGATATCTAAAAATCTATCTAAGGGCTAGTTCGAGTATATGCAATATAAAGAAAGAATCCGAGAACAAAATTCTTGATTGAGAATATCAAAGCAGACTTGATGCACATTTTTTCATGTTATTGCAAAAATTATTCCATAATATCCCTATATTTTCATCAATAAATGTAAGCTGTCAATATCTAAGAGTAATGTTTATAAACTCGTAAGCGTGGGCTTGATTTTTGACTGAAATACAACGACAATCATTTTATAATACATACTTATTAATATGTGTAGATAAGTTTGTTTTTTCTTTTAATCGTTCTGATATACCATTATTTCCTTTAAAAAGAAAAAAAACCCGCTTGTAGATTTTGTTGTTGTTGACATTCAACTTAACCTGCCGCCTTTAAAAATTTTCTTTCCTTAAATCGGTTTGGTTGTGCCATTAATTCGATATTGCAGTTGTCAGTCAATCGTACCTGGAATTGATATGAAACAGTTTGGCAGCTCTGAGAGAAAGTTCATTACAATACCGGAAATTAAGCTCATTGAAGATATTGCAAAAATAAAAAAATAATGCAATTATAACAAATGTGCTTAGTATTATATTTAGCGTAATGAATAGCAGCTACACAGTTTCGAAACGAGTTACAGAATTATAACGAAAGAATTTAAGAATAAATTACGAATCAGATTTCGGATTTCAAAGGTACCTAGATTAAGGTCTCGTGTTCGAAATTACGATAGTAACACAAAATAGCTGTACTAAAAAACTTAATGTACAATTTGTTGACAGGCTGAGCACTTATCGATAATATCAAATTGTAAACTTGCAACTGATGTGGAGTTGAGCTACAAATCGTAATAGACATGCTCAATAATAGATCTGTGGAATAAATACAAAAAAAAAAAAAAGAGATATTCTTTCTCTTTGTGGAATAATTTTGGTACTTTCGATTAAAATGGGTATATGCATCATAAGCGTGTATGGTATGCATTCAGATCCTATGTGTGAAATAAATTTTTCGGCATTAATTTGGTCGAATATTGTCGAAGGCAAATCAACTTTAAACCAGAGGACAATTCCATTCGTGAAAGTAGTATAGATTAAAACGAAAGTGCTGGTGTAATGAAAATTGCAGAAAACTAACACTAAACGACTACAATGTGAATATGGAAAAAATACAAACTAGCTAATGTACATATATTTGTGTAGCATCAAGTACCCATTTTAGAAGAGCAACATGCAGTGCTGAAAGTTTAAAAGCGATGAGATAAAAAGCTGCTTACTTTAAAGCCCGACAAAAGGCGAGCGAAGAGAGGCAAAGAAAGTTCATGCTAAAACTGCTAACTATAGTCAAGTATTTAGAAATCGCCACAAAACCAAATGCGAAAATAAAATTAGCTAAAATACGCGCCAAAATCAGTGTGCTACTAGAACAACGATAAGTAAAGCAATTTTCTAAAGAGCAATAGAAATAAATAAAAATAACATTTTTTTTTTACAAATATTTCAATACTTTTATTTATTTTTTATTTTGTTTTTTTTGTAATTTTATGTTGCGTATGTTTTTGTAAATTTGTTTAGATTTTCTCTTTATGATGAAAGTAAACTTTATGCAGTTTATTTGTTCTACATTATAAGTAATTACAAGTTAATTATTTATGCAATAACTGTAATGATAATAATAGCAATTATGCATATATATGTATGTATGTTTAATAAAAAAGAAAATTAAAACTATAACTAGATAGTAACAGCTAAGAAACTTCTTTTTACTAATATAGTTTGTGTAGTTTATTTTTTTTTTTAGTTTTTTATGCATTAATTTTGCATTGCAGTTTAACTTAAAGATAATAGAAACAAGAAAAATATAGTGAACAAGTTTTATTTTTCAGTTCAGAAAAATATACAAACAATTATAAAAACATGTAAGGGTTTGTTTTTTTGTTTTTTCGTACAAAATGGGAACACAAAAGTTTAATAAATTGCAACTAAAATATTAGTTTATATGCTGCCATGAAGCGGACCGCAAAAGAAACCGTTCACGTTGTAGATACACAGAAGTTGCTCAGAGTTCAGCCAACAACACAAAAATAAATACTATTGTACACCAACGTTTTACAATTTTGCATGTGCATTTTTTAACCTTTCCCTGTACTTTTTAGTAAAATTTTTATGCCGCAAATAGTGTTTTAGTTAAGCATTTGATACGAAATAAAGAGCTGAAACCATCATTTCTTTTGTTTTGCAGAATTTTGTAAAAGTGTAACAAGCTAAATGAATAAAAAAAATATTTTTCATTTTATTTGAGTTCACATGGTTGCCTTTGCGTGTTTTTTTTTTTGCTTTTTATGTTTTTACTTATAATACTTGTGTTTGTGTACTGTTTATCTTAAAAAATTAAGTATTTTGCTTTTTGTATTTATTTTTCATAAGTTTCAATATTTAATTGTAAATTAAACCTAAGATTTACTTAAATTATTATTTTTCTTTAAATTTTTTGTTGTGCTTTTTTATTTTTTACAATTGTTTCTTTTTTACACTTTACTAATTTTCTCTGTTTGATTTGCCTTTTATTTTGCCTGTTTGCGTACTAATACTAACTTAATAATACTATCACAGCCATTATTTGAAATAAACAAATCTTCAAACCGTTTTCCTGGAATTTTTATTATAAATCTGTTTCTTTTCTCTTCAAAACATTACAACGATGCATGCCATTTCTCTATTAACAATGTTAACACAAAATTTGTAAAAGCTCACAATTGCTTACATTTTTTATTTGTTTCTATTTGCAAGTCTAGGCTTAACGGTGTTTTTGTGTATAATTTGCATTTATTTGTATTTCTAAAATTTGTTTTATAAAAAAATTTTAATTGCACTTTTGAAATTAAAATGTATTGATTTCTTTTGCTTTGCCATCAAACTTCTTTGCATGTTTCGAAGATATGTAGATGTGTAAGTTGGGGTTCTGAAACGAGTTGGTTGAAGGAAGTGACGGCGATTTTATTTTGAAATTTGCTAAAGCGTTGTAAATTTGCTGCCAGTCCAAGAACATATTACAGTAAGGTAAACAAATAGAATTAAAAGATAAGCATAATAATGGCATATAGTAAGTTTATGAAAATAACAAAAATAAAAAATAATAATAATAGTTGTAAAAAAATTAACAAAAAATACAGTGCTCTCGAAAACTAGGTTATGTAATAATTTACATAAGAGTACATATTTATGTGTACTTTAGGAAAATTTAGCAATATTTTTTTAGTTTATAATACGTTTTTTAAATTTTGCTTTCGTAAGGAAACTTTTTGATAAAGCAGGTGCATATATCGAAAAACGATAAACGGTTATTCCATAACATTGGTCGTGAGGCAAATGACGGCGAAAGATCACTTCTGCTTTTTAAAGTTGCTGTTGTAAATGTTTTTATTTTTCGTCTTTCCATTTACAAACCGACGTTGATTTGCCTTGTCATAGTCAGTGTGCCGTGTGAAACCGTGTTTTTATAAAAGAATTAATTTTTTTTGCATTTCGACTAGGAAACTGACATCTCTTTGCATTTTGCAGAAATCTTCTTAACGGTTATATAAGCTTTGAAAGTATTTTGGCAAAATTTTTAGGTCTACTCGAACATATATTAACTTGTGAGCTGAGCAATTATGACAATTAAAGCATAATCTCAATTCAGTTAAGCTGTTGTGATTGTGTTTTTAAATTAAAAAGCGCAATTTGGAAAAAGTGTTGTTAAATGCAGACACTTTCTGCTCTTCACTAGCTGCTTAAGTCACTTTACGTTCGTGATCTCTACATAAGTATGTTACTGTCACATGACTCGTTTACGCTACAATCATACATACATATATGAGTATGTATGAATGCTGTCAGCTGTTTGACTACATTTTCTTTGATTTAGTTTTTTTTAATACCTAACTTATGTACGTACATATGTACATATATAATGTTGTATAATTATATGTTTATATGCACTTGTATATGCTTTTTGTTATGCCTTTTGCTTGCATAAATATTAATTATATTTGTAAAAAATGCGTTAAGCTAAATCTTAAAATTATGTGCTTTTCACTTTGCCTATTTTAGTTACAACAAAATTGTGGCGTGTTCACACTTATTTTGTGTTTGACCAAATTTTTTGTATTATAAATTATGTACGTACGTTTCCACCTCCACTTTAACGTCATTTTAAATTTCAGAATGTTCTTTAACTAACATAAATATTAAATTTACATAACAATGCGTTGGAAAAAAATGCTTTTTATTTATATAAATTGCATTCAACCCGCATAAATTCACAGTGTGAATAGGCTGTTAGCGTCCGGCGTCCGATTTTTAACACCTGTTTAGTTTTTGTACGCTACGCTCAACGCTCAACGCCTAATCTCAAATCTCTCTCTTGTCCCCTATTCCTGCGCAACTCGCAAGTTTTCTGCCTTTTACTGATACCTTCATGTCTCCAATGAGGTCACCACCAGATTATGGAACACACTGGCCGATTCACTCATCATCGCTGCCTGGCCACATGAGTCACTGCCCACACTTGGTGTTGGACTAGGCGTGCCCAAACGCAGTGCGTCCATAATTACCTCAAAATCCTTTTGATTCTGATTCAGATCGAATTCGAGCTCGAGCTCGTTAGCGCCATTACCGAGCTTTTGACGTTTACTCGGGGACATTGGTCCCATACCCATGCTTACGCCGACACCCATGCCTAGTCCCAAGCCTACACCGACGCCCATGCCGCCTCCAACGCTGACCACGTCCAGTGGGCAATCTTCGATGGCGGAAATGAGACGTTGCTGCGGTATGTAGAATTGGGAAAGTGCTTCGCGCACTAAACGATCGCTTTCATCCTCGCTGCGCAAACGCTTCCGGGACGAGATAGCTTTCTCGAGCTGTTCAGCACCTTGTGTGATCTCTGGGTCAATGAGTGGCATTGGTGCATTGATTGC
Source organism: Bactrocera latifrons (assembly GCF_001853355.1). Classification (NCBI taxonomy): domain Eukaryota; kingdom Metazoa; phylum Arthropoda; class Insecta; order Diptera; family Tephritidae; genus Bactrocera; species Bactrocera latifrons. The sequence continues at coordinate 2,317,034 of NW_017535519.1, read as the reverse complement.
GTTCAGTTCACGGTCGAGTATTTCTAGGTCATTGTCGAGATTGCTGCTACAGAGTTGACGTTTTCGTGTGTGTGTACTGTGGCCGGCAGAGGTGCAAAGAGTTGGCGAATGAGCAGTGGCGGTGTTGGCGGTGCTGTTGAAGGTGGTACTGTGCGTACAAGCGGTGGAAGAGGCATTGTTGGCGGTAGTATGGTTGGCAGTCGCATGTGAGGTGATGGCGGTGGAGTTGGTGGAGATGTTTCTGCTGTTGACGTCGACGCTCAGAGACGATGAGTTGGCAATATCGGCGTTGGTGGACGAGTGTAGTTTGTTGCTGTTGTTGCAGTTGAGATTATTTTCATCGCCGTTGAAGTCCTGTTCACAGCCGTTGCTGCACTCCGTGCTGCCGTGACTACGTAGATGGTTGAGAGAATTGTTGTTGGATGCAGAGTTGGTGACTTCATTGCAGACAGATTTGTTCGATGGCTGATGATTGGAGTTGTCAATGCCGCAGCTATTGTATGGATTAAAAATATTATCGCGTGCACTCTCCGGTTTGATATCAGATCTGTAACGACAAGGTGAAAACATGTATTGTAAGTAAAGGTGATAAGGCATAATATAACATAAAGTATTTTAAAACAACTATCAAATTTTTTTAGTAACAACTATCCTTAGTGATTAGTATCAGTAATTTAGGATTTGGATCGCGATGTCTGAATTTAGTATCCCCATAAAACTAACGCAGACGTAAGCTGTCATTGAGCAATACCAAAAGCTTCGTTAGGATCGGGAAAGGCCTCTCCGAGCCGTTCCATACCAAACGAGGTTTCAGACAAGCCGACTCCCTATCGTGTGACTTCTTCAATCTGCTGCTGGAGAAAATAATTCGAGGTGCAGAACTTTATCGCTGCTGGCATACTCCGATGATATTGATATCATTGGCCTCAACACCCGCGCCGTTAGTTCTACTTTCTGTGGATTGGCTAAGGAAGCAAAGCAAATGAGTCTGGTGGTGAACGAGGGCAAGAGGAACAAACAAACAAACAGTCGTCGCACTCGCGACTTGGAGCTCACGTCACTGTTGATAGTTATAACTGTGAAGGCGTAAATAATTTCGTCTATCTTGGAACCAGTATCAACACCACCAACATCGCCAGCCTGGAAATCCAGGCAGAATAGCTCTTGTCAACAGGTGCTACTACGAACGAATAAGAACCAAACTCTACGACGAAATTGGCAGGCAGAGAGGAAGAGAGAGAGAGAGTTATAGTACGACAAGGGCATCACAAACAAGAACATCAATTCCATTGATAAACTGGCAGATGCAGCCGATTGGCACAAAGGCGTATCGGTAAATTTGTGCTAAAGCAGATAGGCGCTTTAGGGTCCACGCATATGTTTTTCTAAAATTTCTGTGAAATAAGTTTTTCAACTCCAAATGATATTACCCTAACGCTCTGATTCCTTCAATTAATATTACGCGATACACGGCAGAGTCACACATAATGAGAAAAGTAAACTTCGTGAGCGCAGAGTCAGCAAACATAGTGTGCGTTGAATAGCGGAGACTGGTTTCTCTGCGCAGAGAGCAACAATGAAAGAGATTGAAGACGGTGAAAAGCTGAGCATAAAAAGAGTAACGAGAAAAACGTAAACAGACACACAACAATTGGCAAACCATCATAGCGTTGAAGAGTTGTGTCTAGTAGGAGCAAACTCAAAGGATACGGGCGCTATAAGAAGTGATGAAAATAAATAATAAAAAAAAATCGACATGGCGTTACAATGGTTTACGCGTATACTTAAGACACAGGTTAGGTGTGATATCTAGAGAAGTATAGTACGCTAACAATTATACACTTTCATGCGTATGTGGGCACATTGTTATACTCTTTTTAGCTCAACGATTATTAAATAGTCATACGAGCGGTAAGTTTTTAATTGGCATTAAAATACGAGCGGTAGCAATAGTCAGTAGTTGGTTTTGATTTGTGCTACTGAAGCAGCAGAAGGTGCACAATGAAACATAGTAGCACTTATCGTCGGCAATACATAATGGTTGTGTAGTACGGCTAATATGATTGTGAGGCCATAAAAGTAGTGATGCCTGCGCAGAATGCGCTGTAAATAACCGCCGGTGTGCATAGTGATTGCCGTTGGCGCAGGTGCATTTATATGGAATTTACGATTCGTTTTATGCAAAGGCCATTAATGATAGAGGGACCTATGGCTTTTTATTGCGGCCATAATGTGTTTCTAATGCAGTTAAGCGCGAAGAAAGGTGAAATATGCAAAAGAAAGACACGCTTACTGTGAAAATTAGAGCTGGAGCTTAAATCGAAGATATGCACTTAAAAGAATTACACATTCAGGAAGTTGTACTTATTATCAAATAATAAATAAATATTGTCGATTTTGTGTTCAATTCTCTTATTCATCCTTACTAAGCTGAATAAAAAAGCTTATGCAAATTGAACGCGTACTTAAAGTCTGCTATCAGCAGTGACGCATCAAAAGCTGTGCGAAAATTCGTTTTGAGATCACGTGAAGTCACTTTCTCGCAGCAAAAAATGCTAATAAGTATTTTTGTGTATTAAATCGCTTCACTTCAGTGCTCATTCGCGCAAAAATTCGCAAAGTACAAGCGCACGTAGCGGAAGCGCCACGATAATGCATAGCGAAGTCAAGCAAGCAGCTTTATGCCACAAACTATAGCACGGACAGCAATGTTAACATAATCTCAGTCACACACAAATACGCATATCAGCTCTTACGTACCGGCACAAATATTAAGTGAAGGCTAGAGCATATTTAGTTTCTCTGCATCGGCATCGAGCGCACTCTAGCTAAGACATTGCATGGAGAAAAGAGTCGCATAGCTTTATAACTATTGCAAAACATTGCATAAAGTTACGACCACACATACATACAAATATAGCATAGCAAGAAATAACAAGTAACGTGGTAAGCATCCCAGAAACGCATCACTTTCTTATGCTCGGTCCAAAGTAATGGGGAAGCGCACTCTAAATGTGGGTTGCAAATTTTTTTATTCAATGAACATTTTGAATTTTACTGATTTTTAAATGAAACATTTTAATTAAAGGTGAAAAATATAAACAAGATTACGAAAACAGAGATTGTCTGGAAAGTAATAGGGCTGAGTCGATTTAAAAATTTCGTTACAATTATTTAAAAACGTGCGCTGTGGCTGCGCACGGTCTTCATCAGCGACCTCTTCCCGGCCCTCCAAAAAGGCCTGGTGTCACCGAATCGCGTTAGCGTTAGCCTCTACCGAATCAAGTCGGTGCGCGCACGCCCGAAGGACAGTTGCGACGGCCGAAAATCAGTCCTATTACTTTCCGGACAAACCCTGTGTGTTGATATTGTATTAAATACATGAATGTAAGTTTTTTTTTCAAAAGATAGATGGTGGAACGCGGAGTACTCAAACATGTGAATTCCAAAACAATTTCTTCATAAATTTTTAATAATAAGCTTGGGGTTAGTATTTTTTCAGTACGGTATTTATGATTAAAAACTCATTTTAAAAATAATTTTTTTTTAATTAAAAATTGTGTTTAAAAAAATTAATTCCAAGTCACAGGTTAAAAAAAATATATAAAAAATTCAAATTAAAAATTTTTTTTTATTTATTTTTAATTTACTTTAAATTAAATAAATTATTTTTTATTCGTTATTTATCGAATTTTAAATKAATTTGTATTTTAGTTATTTTTATTTAATTAACTATTAAATTAACTATTTTTTATTCGTAATAGGAATTAAAAATTTCTTTATATTAAGAATTCAAATGTTTATTGTAGTATGTTTTATGTAGTATTAGTAGGGGAAAAGAAGCTGCAGGTTTGTCTGTACGAATTTGCCTTTACGACTGAATCGTGATAAGGAAATCCCCTTGTAAAGCGCCATTTATGTCTGAAATACGCTTTGGCATACAATTAGACACCGCCGTCGAATGATGAAATACACGTACACTCGTTGCCGCGCTTCTCGTTTGCTTGGCTGGACGGTTGGTAGTTTGGCGGTGCAGTGCGGTGGTGCGCGTGTTTAAGCACAGCAAAGTGCAGAGCAAAGAAATTAGGTCGCCGCCTTGGTATATGTGTGTGCGTGAGTGTGAGTGGGTTGAGTGCAAAAGCATAATAATAATTAAGCTTATTATAAACGGTGAGGTGGTTTTGTTTTTGATGTTTGCGGTTGTGGTTGTGGTTTGGTTGTTTATGGTTTGCTGCCATAGCAAAAAAAAAAAAATATAACAAAATATTCCCTGCCAAAACTGCAGATAATAAACATAAAGTAAATCAGTAGGATTTAATTAGATCCATGCCTACATATCCACACTTAAGGAGGTATTCTGGTTTAGAAATTCGAAAAAATCCTTTTTTTTTTGTATATTTTTATAGTATAACCCTTCAAGGAAATGTGCTTAAGAGAATTTTTCCAAATTAAATTTATTTTCCGCGTTACTGCTCAATTTGTGACGCGCCGACAAAACCGTTTCGCAGTCTTTCCTACACTTTAAACTCGTTTTTCTCATAACTACTTTTCCAGAAACGGTGTGCATGATATCTGAACTTCTACTCAACCGATTCACATGAAATTTTACACAGAGCTTTCTTATACCTTATAGTATCGCACTACGAAGAGCTTTCGAAAGAATTTTGTTATTTTTAAAAAATTCCGAAACACAAAAAAAGAAGGAAAATACAAAACTTTTTTTTCAAACCTCCACCATTTTGTAATTTTTTTTTTATTAAAAACCTTTCGTAGTGCGATAACTACAACTTTACTATTTACGGATTTCGCATAAATTTAAATTTTAGCTCACGGAAAGGATTTATATCCTGCACACGAGGACAAGCCATTGGTTCACTCAATTTTCAAATTAAATTTTCACAATTTGTTCTATAGGACGAAGTGCATATAGCGAATGCTATCCATCCCCAAATAAAACTGCTGAAAGTATAAGAGAAACAGTGAATTGAGCACTACTTACATATGTATGTATGAATGCTTGTAGGTAAGTCTGTAACCTGAGTGGAAAGTGTCATCAACATTGCCTTCGTTGCTTTGTTGATGTCGTCAAATGTTGTACAAATCTTTTTATACAATAAATACTTGTGGCATACTGAATAAAGACAACACAGCGGTCACAAAATCAACAACAAAACGACAACAATAAAGAGCGCGCAAGCGAGAAGCGTAAACTTCATTAGTAAGTAAAATAATGAAGCGTATGTGTCACATACATATGTAGTAGTATTAGAGAAATGCCAAATAAAAATGAAAGTTCAAAACCTACACACTGAAATAAAGATAATTACGCCAGCGAACATCAATATTACATATTTTTTGTATATGAACAAAAAAACAAAAAACAAGCAAGTCCCTTCAAGATACATACTATAGATATTAATTTAAAAGTGAATTTAATTTAAAAAAAATAAGTAACGTAATATGTGATGAGAACTGATTGATCGCTTCAAAAGTATCGAAAGTCTATAACGAACGCCTGTCAGTGTGATAAGTTACTCGCCTAATTAACACTATGTACAAGTTCAATGTGCAACAAGAATCCAAATAGTAACTCTTTTACAAAGGCTACATAAATATAAAAAATTGAAAATTAATTCACACACGAACCATTTTAAGTTTATATATGTATAGTATTTTTTTAAGTACATACATAAGTACATATGCATGCTTGTCATGTCTGTCAACTCAAAAATCAAGAATATACCAAGCAAAAAGTAGTTCGAAAAGAATGCACAACCAACAACAAGGCAAAAAGTCGGCAATATCAACAACAAGTGAAACCTTCAAAAAGCAAAAGAGGAAAAGAAAGTGAATGAAATGAAAGCGAATTGTAATGAAAAAGGAAACAACGCGTGTCGGTTGCTACCGAAGTAACGGTCACATTCGTGCATACTCGAGCGTGTATATGTAGTCCGAAGGCGAATGGGTGACGAGCAGCGAATTCAAATGAGAATACCCAAATTACCGGCAGATGAAAGTAGTTTCAAAGAGTTTCAAAGAATAAATGTCTCGATTGACTCATTAGTCAGCTTGTATGCGACTTTGAGGACTGCATCACTGCTAAGCATTATTGCTTATTATCGCTCAAATGGTGTACAATAGTTAGATAGTAAGCAATGAAGTTTTTCGAAAAGAGAACAAAAATAAAGGAGGTCCAAGAGAGGCGTTAAGCAAATAGCTTAGTAATCAAAGGCTCTTGATGTGCGTGCAAAAGTAGAGAATGCCAAATACAAATTTAGGTTATAATAATATGAAGCATATTTTCAATATTTGTAGGTGCAAAGACCTATACATACATACATACAAATAATACGAAGCGAAGCTTGGGAGGGAGGGTCAGCGACAACAATATTAATACTATAGCGAACAAATATGGCAACAAAAGCGTCAAAATTTAGTAGTTCCGCAGTTACCGACAAGAATGGCTAATATGTCGTACTTTTTGTTCTAAAATGTATGTATGCATGTGTGTATATGCAGTAACTTAGTATTAGAAACGCGAAAACAGTTCTGCCTAATGTTAACAGCGAAAATACAGAGAATCAAAAATAATCAACAACAAAAGCAGAAGAAAAAGTATCGCATGAACCTTGAACTAAAAAATCGCAACAACACTATTATGTATCATTGCAGCAGTAGTGGCAGGGAAGCGTCCTAATTTTTACTATGTATTACAGAGATATGAGTGAATGAACAGCGTACATTTATTTACTTGTGAAAAGCGGCATTGTCATATCGCAAAAACAAAATATTAAAGTAATGCGAGATCGAAAATAAGGCAAACCGAACAAATGCTAAATAAACATAAATATACATATATTAAAATACTAGACTAAAATTTAAGGTCTCTTATGCTTCATTAAAATGTATTGCTAAATGTGTGTTTTTATATTTTATAGAAAATAATTGAAAAAAAATTTTAATGCAGAATTATTTAAATTTTATGCTATCTCTATTATTTGTATTCAGTTAATTAGCTGATACATTTTTCGATATTTTATTATTAGTTCCGCGTTTGAAAAACGATTTTTATGAACTGAACAATTGTTTGTAATTTTTATTATATAAAAAACGTCACACGAAATCTTCCTTTTAGGCATGTGTATTGTTAAATTGCAATTTAAGCAAATTGATGTGTGGACATTTGGTTATTAGCAGATATTAACTGCACTACATACACTTCAGTGTTCCGCAAAACTAATGCAAGTAAATTAAAAGGCAAAAACAATAACAGCAACAATTTGGCAGCAAATATGAAATTTAATACAAATACATCAACATACACAATCTTATGTCGCTTGAGCGAAAGAAACTACTAGTTAAGCACCGGCAATGATTACCATACAAGTTCCATATGGCCACACGCGTCTGTGCATATATGTATGTATGTTTGCTTGTATAAGTGAACGCTATGCACGCCAGCAACGATCGAGTGGCCATGGTGACTCTTACACGTGCCAAATAAAATCTACAGATGTGAGTACTCAAGTTTGTACACCAGCAAATAAACGTAAGCAAGCTAATATGCGCTATACACACATACATATATGTATATCTACATCTATAATGTATGTGTATGCCTATAAGTGTGTTCATTTATATGAGTGCGTCATGGCGTATACGTAACGTGCAAGTTTTTTCCTCAACAGCAACTTGAACATATTCCACAACGCTCACGCCGTTTGCTTGTGGTGACTACTTGCCGGGCTTCATGCCACTCAATACAAACACACACGCACATTTACACAAGCTAACTTTAATGTAGCTTCGCACGCGTACATATATAGAGTTTTATACCAGCTAACTGTTATTTGCGCTTCTCACTACGCGTTTGAACTGTCTTTTTAACACTTTTCTGCGCCGTTGTGTATGCTAGTGTGGATGGCGTAGTTAATGCCAGCTGTTTTGGTTGGCTGTGTGTCAATTTATAGTATATTTATTTTATTTTACATTTTTCTTCTCGCAAATAAGTTTCACTACCTTGGCGGCTTGGTAGTGCGTCCAGCTGATGTTACTCGTGTATTTTCTTTTATTGAGTTTGCTGTTGCTTTTACTGGTTTTGCTATGCTGCTGTTAATGCCATTAAATATCGTATATTAGCGGTTAATGCATAGCTAACTACTCGCACTTGTGGTTACGCATATTTACTAACAAATGTACATGATCGTATATGTGTTTCACTAATACATACAAATAACAAATAAAAGTATGTGTGTATTTATTAACAAGACTTAATGCAGTTGGCTGAAAAGTTGACTTCTGCTTATTTTCGTTTAAGAGCAGATACCTTATAATACGATTGGCGACACTAGCCTTAGATTGAGACCATTTATAAGTGAGACTTTTTTTGATCTATATGAGAAACTATTTAGAAAAAGTTGTCACTTATGAATTAACTTAACTTCTTGCAAAATATTAACAAAATTAATTTTGTTATTTAATTTTAATAATTTTTAATTTTTTATTTAAGTATTTTAACATATATTTTTTTAAATTATTGTGGTTAGAGTTCGATTAAGTTGAAACAGCCAACAAAAGTAAATGGCAAATACGGCATACAAACCAGTGTGTAAATTTATGCATGTGTAAGTATGTGAGCATACCCAAGCGTGGAAAAGGGCCATAATTTTCAGAGCACCCGCCAGCATATACCAAGAGTATGTATATACATATATCTATTTGAAGCTTTTTTATTAGTGGTCATGTTTTGCATGACATTAAAGCATAAGCAAGAGGGTATGTTTGCCTGAAAGTGCAGCGGCCATAGAAATGACCTCAAAAATACAACAAAGAAACGTATTATACATAAATTCAAAAAGTAGCAAAGAGAAAATGAAGAAAACAAGTATGAAAATAAGCACTAAATCGCCAAGGCGGCAGTGAGAAAAATGTGAGAGTGGCATAAAAGTCATAGAGTTTGGCATTTTAGTGAAATCTGCGAAGTGATTTAATGTACTTATTAAGTTAAGAAGCTGAAAACACAACAAACAAAATTTAAAGAAATTAGCCATTAAAATAAATACGATGGCAAAGCTTTTACATAAATCATAAATATAAATATATTACGTACATATATCAATAAAAATGAAATTAGTATTTTTTCTTAAGTGCACGAAAAAGATCGCATATTAAACGAAATTTTTCACATTCTACTGGAATTATTTAAGTAATTGTGACAAATAAAATCTTTTGGTCAATCATTTCTTAAGACAGTACTTACAAAATAATTTTCTTTTTGATATTTTTTACGAAATCGAGTGCTATTCCATTTTATATACAATATCTTAATTTGTTGGTATGTAAATAAGATTACATGCATGTATGCATGTATGTGTGCGTATTAGCTTTTACATATCATGTCAACGGCACGAGTTCATAAACTTTTAAAAAATATATGCATATACAAATATGTATTTATGCATTTGTTCAAATATAAGCACACGCGAGCAAATAGACGGAACAGTTAAGAAAAACTCTATAGTTTATTGTAGCCTCTCAATGCTCGCAGGTTGCCATTTTTATTGGTGTTAAGCATTAACAACGTGTACTATTTATGCATATACTTACATATATACATGTGTAAACGCTATGTATGCAATACTAACGTGAGCAACTTGTTTTCAATTGCTTCAAAGTCAAGCCCGAGTTGGCTATCATTAATATTAATATGAAGTATTAAATACTGAGAATTCTGTCCTATGTACATACATATACATGTAATTTATTGAAATATCGTCTATTTCGTGGAGCGCCTAGTTCCAGGTATCGGGAAAATTTTTATGAATTATAGCCTACATTTTATTTTTATAAGCGTAAGCCAATTAATTATTTCAAATTAATTTTGAGTTTTGCGGTATACTACATATGTATGTATGTATGTATGTACATATGTACACATACGGACGAGCGTGTAATCCAACGTATTCATCAAATTTAGGCTAAAACATACTCATAGATATGTATTTCGATAGTCTTCCTGTTGACTGCCAGTTGCAACTGCAACAAAAAAAAACAAAAAAAAAACAAAAAATCTACTAACAGAATAAGAGTAAACGTTTTTTGAACGTGCGGCATAGAAAGCGAATAAATGTGAGGTGGTAAATAAACATTTAAGCATGTATTATATGAGATTGTGCGATTAAGCGCATAAATTTTCGATTAATCGATTTTTGAGTTTGAAAATAGGTTTTATTAATTACTCAGTTAAATTTTTTTATTAGGTAGAAAAATATGAAAATATGAATTTAAAACATTAAAATTATTTTGAAAAAGCACGACTTTTTTATTTATTTATATTTTCATCACAATTTTTTTTTTTTATTTTATTAGGTAAAATTTTTAAATATGCTTAATAAAAATATTTGTAGTCTGTTGGGAAGCAAACGACAGTGGCATTGTGGCAAGCGCACGCTTGTCATTGAGTGACTTGCAAGTGTATGAGTGTATGGCATATATTTCGCTGCCAGTTGTCGTAAACAATGCGTAAAGTAATAAGTGAAATAAATTATTTGAAAAATACTATACTAATTGCGCATATTGATTGCTGTATTGAAATTATAGCGAATAAACACAGTTTATAAGGAAAAATGTATACTATACATACATATATACTTACATGCATGTATGTACAATATATATGTATAAGAAAGTAAATTTATTTTGCTAATGGAGTGAAAACACACACTCAATGTTATTGAATTACTATTAAGAATATTTTTATTTAATTTCAAATGTTTTTCGTGGATTGGAATAAATTAACATCTTCATATACTATACGTACGTTTTATCCGATCAATATTTTTTTTTAATTTAATTTCTCTTAATTTTCACCACTTTGGCAAAATAAATTTGCCAATCAAGACATCTCACTTATTATCCTTCTGTCGTTTCTTTTATAAATTAAAATAAATATGTAGTAAATAAATTCTCAATATTACAGCACTATATCCCAACGAAGAAAAGCAAGCGAGTAATACTTGTAAATAACGACAGAAGACATAACATAGTGTTAACTACACAATCAAGCTAACATTTACTCACTCCGCTCTTAGCTTCATAAAAATGTAAGCCACCCATTTTATATAGCGCATACGCGCACACACTTGTATATTACCAAATTCGAACACATATTTATTTGACCATGGTATTATTGTATCAATGGCGGCCTAATCGAACGTTCAACCTGTTGCAAAATGTTTTCATCATTTATTGCACAGTGTCGAACCCACATACATAACAGCCGTTAACTGAGCAACAAAAACTAAATACATATATGTAAATGTAAAACAAGGCAAAAACAGATTATCAATAACAGTCGTGCAGCCCATCAGCACATAGCATCAGATGTAAATGGCAAGCTTTTAAAACAAAGTCGAGTCAGTTGATGTTTACTTCCACTTTTCTTATATACAAACATGCACATATACGCAAATATGTAAATTATTTGTGTGTTTGATTTTTTATCTGCTTTTGTTGTTTTCACTAATTCGCACATCGCTTGCCTACCTGCACTTTTCCCAATAAATTATCTCTGCGCACTCACACACTCCTGCTCGCGCCAGCAGTTGTTTGGAGCGTGATTTTGCTTTTTTTGCGTTTGTTCTTTGCCTTGATTTCGCACGTGAGTGCTCTCACACTCTCAGTGGCAGCGCACATTGCAGAGTGGGTTGTGGAGCAGTGTCAAAGCGCCTTTCGTTTAGCGGAGCACAACAGAGCGTGCTCATGAGAAGCGTTCGTTGAATACACACAGCCAACAGATAATATTGTTTTTGTATGGCATAAATTTCGTACATACATAATTGTTAATGATCTACTGTTTTTACTGGCATTGTTATTGTTTTTGTTTACTTATTGCTCTGAGCGGGTAGCAAAGTGTTTTTGCTTTTGTTTATTTTACGGTTCGGTTATTCTTTTATGTATTTTATTTGGTTGTTTTTGGTTTTACCGTGCATTCGTTGCTGGTTTCCTTGTTGTTGTTTTATTTAGCTTTTAACAACATTGGTCAGACAGCGCTCTATGGAGCTGTTCTTGTTGCTATCGTTTGTTGTTTTTGTACATTTTTTCACCGATTGCGCTCGTTGTATTGGCGCGTTGGGGACTATTTTATGCTGCGACGCGACTCAACGGTGTGCCGGGGCACTACTCGCTGCGCTCTTGCTCGTGATGTTGATTTTTTTATGAGGCTAATGTTGAATTTATGCCGTTGCTTTGATGCTGGTGTGCGTCGACAGACGTGTGAAGAGCATGTACTTGCACAGATAGCCTGCTTGCTCCGGCGCGGCGCTGAGGAAGTGCATAGGCAGCGTTCACCGGCTCAGGCGTTTAGTCAGTTTATAACAATGTTTGCTTTTTGATAAATTAATCTGAATTGTTGTATGAATGTACACACACACGCGCTTATGTGAGATACTATCGAATTTGGTTTTCTATTTGCTTGACTTTAACGATATGCAAGCAAATAAAAGTTTGTGCATACATACTTACATACATACATACAAATGTGTATACGATGGACTTGTTTGCACCGAAGCACTAGCTCGAAATAGTAGATTAAATTTTTTAGTTAGCAAGTGCTGATTGCTTGTTGTTACATTTTCAATTGCTTGGGCGTTTATTTATTGTTACGCATTCGGAGGGGGTGATTGTTAGTAAACGTGCGCGACCGTTAGCRTTGTAGGTACATATGTATGTATGTATGTATGCTAACAGCGATTCGCTTAGCTAGCGTGGGAAAGCATTTTTTGTAATCTTATTTTTTTTTCGGTGGCACCACACTTATTAGATTAACACTATAAAGCCAACGTGAATCAATGTTTGCTTTGCGCGCAGGTAACGGTCGTTACAATGCATTATCTATAACTTTTATTGAGGGCTTATAACTGTAAATTGTATGTTAAGTGGCGGGTGTAGTGATTTATTGAGAGTTGAATAGAGTATATGCCGAATGTAGAGTCTCTATCTACATACTATATGTATGTAAATACATACATATACAGCTATGGACACATAAATGGCACAACCTAAAAAAAGGTGGACAATTTACTTCATATCGCTTTTGTGTAAATTTTGTTCCATACAAAAGTTTTCATTGTTAATATTTTGTGCTATAACCTTTTTTTAAAGACTGCTTCACACCTGCGACCTATACTTTCTACGAGATTCTGACACTTAGCTTTAGGTATAGCGTACCAAGTCAGAGAGATGGCAGAGTCAGAGATCGTCAATATTTTTATAATTAAACTTTGAAATTTTAGTCTTGACTTCATTCCATAGGTTTTCAATTGGATTTAAGTCAGAGCTTTGCGCTGGCTAATTCAAAATATCTACTCTCTCTGCAGAAAACCAATTTTTAACCAGCTTCGAGGCGTGTTTGGGATCGTTGGATTGCATAAATTTCCATTTAATTGGCATAGACTCAAAAGCATATTGTTCTATATGGTCTTTTGAAATGTGCAAGTACTGAAACTTGTCCATTTTTGCATTGATTCTTACGAACATGCCAAGAAAATGCTCTCCAAACTATCGCCACCATGCTTGATCGTCTTCTGAGTGTAGGTGAGAGTAGATTATATTCTTGGCACTTAGGACGATGAACAAATACTCGGCAATCTGGTCCTATCCTGTTAACCTTTGCTTCATTACTCCAAAATATATTTTCCCAAAAATTTGAGCTTTGTTCTTCATGAACTTTGACGAAGATCAGTCGTTTCTGCCCTCGACCAATACTTGGGAATTCTGCATACATTGCGTTATATACTTTTTGACGGGAAGCTTTCCCATTTCTTCTATTGTAGTATGCTTACCGAATCTCATTTTATGTTATAAATAAATTAAATCCGCATTTTCGAGTTATGTGAACGTTGTATGCTTCAAACCAAGACGTGACAAATTTGGCCGTGTGTTTTGGGTCATTGTCTTGTTGAAAGACCCAACGCAATGGCATTCGTGATACTAAATAATTTTTAATCTGAAAGCTAAAGAGTAACGGAAAAATATTGATTCAATGATGTTACTTGAACTCAAATTCTCAGTTGCATTTGTTTTGTCCACGTAATTTTAGAATGAAATCGGAATGGAATTTTCATTATTTTTTTATGAATGAAATTTATTCGTTTAAATATGTTAAATAAAAGTAAAAATACCAAATTATAACAATTGCAAATTCAATCAACAGTCTGCAAAGTTTAATGGTACGATATATGTATATACTTTTTTTTAAATAATGTACTAGTTGCATATGCTATGGCCACCACTGTATGTATGTAAGTAGCTTGTACATACATATTTATCGAAATATTTGCTAAGACCAAAATTTAAAACTGTTTACAAATAAAATTTACGATTTCTTACTTTTTCAACTTTATTTTAATTTTTCAATATTGTACCATACTTTTTTTATAATTAAGTTTTTGAATTATTTTGTATTTTTTCATTCGTTAGAAATTCTTTTCTTTCCTAATCATGATCATTTATATTTTATTATTTTTTTTTTAAATATTTTTTTTTTAAACTTTTTCTACTCTTTTAATATGTCAGAATTTCTTTAATTGCTTACATTTAATTATTTTTATTTTTTTAAATATTCTGAAAATTTTACTTAATTTTCTCATCTTAGGCCAGTTACGTCGAAATCAATTTGTCACTGCTTTGATATAGATTACTGCCTATATATAATGCACTGGCAACTTTGTTTACAGAATAATAACGTAATATAGTATGTATGCGTGGATGTGCATTCGTACATACATATGCAGTGCATTCCTCAGTTATTTATCTATACATATGTGTATATGTATGTAAGTATGTAGGTATATTTTTTCACGCAGTAACTATAAACTCGTTCAAAAATAGGTAGTTCAATTCTAGATATTCTTTACATAAATTTTTTACAATGTCCTATTAGCCTATTTTTCACAAACAAACAACTCATTCATCGGGTGTTGCTGTTGTTATTATTAATAGTGCGGTCTATTATTGTTTGGCTTTCGTTTGTGTTTTTCGCTTATTACATTCTTAGCAAGAACTGAATTTCCTTTGAATCTAAGCGGTCGCGAAAACATACATACATACATAGACAGACTTATTAAATACATATGTACTTACATACATATGTATGATTATAAGAATGTAATAAGTGAATATATTTATACAAATTTGCTCAACAAGGAACTAATGTAACCACATTCGTGTTTGTTTCTGTTTTATTGGTTGTTTTTATTATTTTCGCAATTATTGTTGTTGTGCGTTGTGTTCGGAGCTTAGAAATACACTTGTTAATAAGGTGGTTACAATCTGTTTTATCTGCTACACACGCACATAAATATGTGGCAGCACATGTAATCTGCACTTACATRCATACATCCATACATATATACGTTCTTACATTTACATACATGTACATATGTATGCGTGTATTCTGGTTACGTCGCAATCAATTAGATAATAAAGGCTGCCCACATACTACTGAGGGTAATTGTTGCAATAACAACTGCAATAAAAAAATTGCAATCTAGCGCTATAAGATAAGTTGCGCTGCTTACTACTAGTCGACAGCGGCCTGACTGCTGGTGGTCAGCAACTAGCTCGTAAACATTTAAATAATCTGCTGGAAATGGCTTGAAAGCGCAAAGTGCCTCGAAAAGGTGACAGACACACAACCAACACAAGCAGTAAGTAAATACGTTTGATAATGTGTTGAAGTACATAGCTGTTAATAATGTGGACTGTTATTAATGTCTGTGCGGCGATTCCACGGGGTCATGGAAAAGTGGAACGCTGTGTGGAATGACAGGGAAGTAAAATAAGAGTTACTATGCGCTTCCAGTGCTCTGTACTGTGTGCAAGCTCTGAACAGCCACATTTACTTGAATATAATTTGAATATTACAGCGAATATAAGACAAAAAATAATAATTTTCGTACATCAAAATTATGACTGCTGCTTTTGATTTTATGCCACAGCTAAATGTATAAGCAAGCTGAAAACCGAGCTGCGAACGACATACATAACATAACCACACACAAGCGTGCTTACGCTCAGCTGTTTATAAGTTTGTGTGCGAGCACACAAAGCTGACTGCAGACACACATTTAACCAGTCATTCAACCAAATCACCACAATCACGACTACCACATACTTAACTTGATTACTATAAAGCCGCGGCGCATGTATATACATACATACATGCATATGTATGTATTTATGTATGTATAATTTGTCTCGTTCGACTGTCTTCTTTTTCACCGCCACTCTCGGCGCGTCGTAAATAAAAATACTAACTGCGCTAAAGCGAAAATTCATTTGAATAATAAAGCGAAATGAAAATCGAGCGCCGCCAAGAGCAACAGCTACAGACAGCACAGTGCCTGCCACGACACTAGCTGGAGGTTGGCTGTTGGGGAGGCACACAGGGATATTGTGATGATTGTTGGCAGCAGCAGAAATGCCTACATTCAGATATTGCTCAGATCGCACAGACACTTAAATACATACATATGTACGGATACAAACACGTTGCTGCAACAGTTGAAAACTAAAATAGCAAAAAACACCAAACGGACAGAATGACAGATATGTATGCATGTATGTGGATAGACAACGTTGAAAGCACATTCGTAATAGAATAGAAGAAAAATACTTGCATCGGTGTATGTGTGTGGTGTGAATGTTTGTATGTAGTTATACATATGTTAAAAAGTCACAGTGGCTGGCAGAAGCCAGCACTGAATGGACAGTTGCCTCCTGTGGATTCTTATTCCAGTAGGCGCTATTGGGCACACATACGTACATTACATTTCGTCAGGACTACAAGAAATATACTTGTAGATGAAATAGCAATTACAATCACATCTGCTTATTATTTGGTTAGATATGCCAAGCAAGTGTAGACAATGAACGGCAGGGACTTAAAAGCTGAGTCAGTCGTTGGAGCGAAGAAGTTACATAAAGTTTCTAGCCTGGCGGCTGTGTGTTTATTATAGTGTGCGTGAGTGGCAAMAAATGTACACAAATTTGTATGTATGTATATACTGTGTTCAAAATTAGAGGAGTTAGAAAAATATTGGTTGCAAAAAATGTATCACGCAGAGCACCAAGCCTTCTTCAAGTATTACTTCTAACGGTATTCTGCTCGTAACAGTTAAATTTTACTTAAATATTCTAAGTACTTTTTTCACTTAGTTGTAATAAAATGTAAAAAAGCATAAAAAGAATGCATAAAATGAACAAAACGTGGTTAAAAAAGCAATGTATAAAAATCGAGTTTTTTAATAAGAAAACAAATTTTTATTTTATGTTAAGGCCGATTATGCTATTACTCCAATTATTTTGAACACTACTGTACATATAAAAAATATTTAATTTTTCTATGCAATTCTTATTGTAGCTATATTGTAAATTGTATAGTTTACTTTTTTAATTTTAATTGTAGTTTTTGTAGCGTTTTTTTTTAATAAGAAATCAAATGTAAATATTTTCTAAAAAATAAATTTTCTAATCTTCTATTTAGCGCCGTAGAAAGTGAAATTCTGCACAGCACAAAAAAAGAGCGTTTGAACGCTTGTCAGCCAATGAACGAAGGAGAAAGCAAAATAACAATTTAACGGTTTTCAGCAGGCCACACGTTTCAATGAAGCGTTGCCAAGCAAATGCTGCAAACATTGTTATTGATATAGCTGTTAATGCAATCATGCATGTACATACATACATATMAATAGATATGTGCATAACTTTGTAAATAAATCTGTATGTTTTAAGCATTTCGGCTAACCTTCAGGACTTGTGAAAATCACGAAATCTGTATTTTTTCAAGCATAGCCACTTTTGTTTTATCTTTTTTCAATGATTGAATAAATGTATCATTTAATTTATTATCTTTGACGCTAGCAATTTGTAATTATTGTATCAACAAATAATTAGCGTACAATTTCACCCAGACTCTCATACGAATTAGTTGCAAATAGCTTGCAATGGTCAAGCGCTGTGTGGGGCTACAAAATCAACTAACGGCAGTACATTAGCAGCGCACAAGTCATTTACAAAGCAATAACTGTACCACAACTCAAATAGTAATATTGCTGCCAACAATTCAGTAACAACAGCAACGGGCCAATTTAATGAATGAATGCTTGAATGTCTGACTGATTAAGTTGGCGAATGTGTCGGGACGTAACAATCGGCCAACAGCGCACAGTATTGGCTGATTGAAATATATATTAATGACAAAAACTTCATTTGGCAAAACAGAAATAGTTTTTTGCTTTTCGTTTTTGCGTTTTCAGTAAATGCTTTTTTCTTATTTTATTTGTCAGTTAAAGGTGCGGTTTGATTGCTTGACTAGCTGGGGCGTTATGTGTATAGATATGTATAGTATGTGAATGCAAATATAATTAAATATAGATCTTACTAGTGCTATATATGTATCTACATACATGAAAACTTTGCGTGTGTTTGAAAAGTGAAAACTGTTTAGCATATTTAGGAACAGTCAAGTAAGCAAATGATCGCCATATTTACATATGTGCCTAGAAATGTAATACACAGACATATATATGTATTTATGTAGGTATACGCTAATGTCAGAACTAAAATAAAATTAATGAAAAATTTGTGTTTGAAACATTTTCAAGAAAATATGTAATTTAAAAAGAATTTAAATTGTAATAA
>NW_017535519.1:2290420-2297892 GCF_001853355.1 Bactrocera latifrons | reverse complement strand
AAATTAAAACAACAACAACAAAAAAGCATGTACTGAGAGCTGAGCAGTAAAGTATATATTTGTACTCTTTATAGAGTACACATTACAAATACAAATACATTACAGCTCAGATTATTAATTTTTAAAAGTCTTTTGTCTGACTTTGATGCAGTGAACTAAAATATTCTGAGATTTCGTATACAACAGTATTTTGTCATTTATCAGCTTTCTTCTTGCTGGCATCACACATATAGCGTATACTATGTATGCATGAGTATATGAGAATATAGCGAGTATTTTGCTTTGTTCGTGCTCATTAATTAAGGTTACTTATACGCCACCGCGTTTGTGCGTACAACGACGTGGTAACAACAAACTTTGTTACTCTGAAAGAAAGAAATTATATGCATATTTTTTTATGATTAATTGCGTAAAAAGCGTGACAACAAGTTGTCATTTTTGTTGCTTGACTTTATGGAGCGTACATACATATATAATTAATGTATGCCTGTATGCTTATAAATTTAGCGATATTGCAAGTTATATATATATATATATCTCATATATGTGTGAAAATATGTGGGTTTGTATGTACGTCTCACAAAACGCCCTGATAGTCATGCAAAACAAAAGTCTACCTTCATATCAATATTTAAATGAACCGCAAGACTGTGCACGTACTGTGCTCTCAGAGGTATTTATAAATTTCCATATGCGTATATAGTATAATTAAGTACACAAGCATTGCATTGTGGCTGGTCTGCAAATGTGCATATGTGATATATGTATATAATGCACATTTTAATGTATATACATATGTGCATACATATGTATTTACGCATATTTAAGTAGCTGTGTGCATTGAAACGGGTTCGCACTTGAACTTTTATTAAAATTGTGCTTTTTATACTTATATGTATGCGCACATAAGTATATAAAAGCATACACTTTGACGCAGATTAATGCATACAAACTTACATGTCTATCATGGCAGGAATATTTTTAACTATTGGACAGTGAAAATGGCGCACGGGACACTACAGTACGGTTTCAACGCGCAACAATATACGCACAAGTTTTTCATTTTCGCAAATACAGCAATGTGTACGAATCAGTGGCCAAAGCATTTTATCCGTATAATTTTCATGTCTGATTATTAAGCGTCTATGCCAACTATGTACATAAATGTGTGTGCCAGCCTGTAACTTTTATCAGTGACTTGCAGTTGACAGTTTAATTTTACTATATTTTTACCACAACAAGGCTCACATAGACCACATAAAGCCTATAAATAGTTAACTCGTTGCAAGAAAGCCAGCTAATTATAACGATATATGAGACTTAAGACGTTTCAAATTTCTAGCGATTGCTATGCGATCGTAAAATTCAACTTTTATCTTTAACATTTTGAGCTTTTCTTTCGTAAGAATGAAAGTTTGCGCATACACTATTGACTTAGAGAGCTTTTAGGGGCGCAACTTTCAAGCACTGTTACTATTATTATAAATATAATCATTGATTTGTTGCTTTTATCGGTGTATTTAGCATTAGATTAATTACAATACTTTTGCCTTGCTGATGTTAAATAAATAGCAGCGCTTCATTTCGTCAACTGTCGTCTAAGCTGATAATCGTCGACACAGTTACATTTTTATATTAAAAACAATAGTAATTGTGTATATGTGTACAAAAGTGTTAACTTACAGAAATTATTATGCAAAATACCCATAATTTCTGGGCGTGTCGCAAACCACAGTGTCAGGGTTCAATTATTTTATTACGATAGCGCTTGTGTGTGTGAGGCAGATGAGTGCGGATATAAATTCACGAACAGACGGACAGACAATGTAGGAAGCGAATGACGATGGACAAACAGCTATTGGCATAGCAACTTTGTACACATTGTTTTTACAAACCGAAGTCCAAGCCGTCGTGCTCATACAGAACACCGATCAATGAGCAAAACGAAAAAAAATATTATAACCATATTTCAAATAGCACATGTAAAATGCGCGCAAAAGCAACAAGCAAGAAAGTGAAAGAGTAACACACAAAAAGGGAAGCTAATAGTCAGCAGCAATCAGCTATGTTTGTCACTAGTGGCATGTTCGGCCCAATGCCGTCGGCAGCGTTAAAGCAAAATAAAATGAAATCAAATGGAATGCTATAGAGTGGAGTAATCCGGAGTGGATTGTTGTTTAATGCAACGAAGTGGGGTTTGTGCGGTGGTCGGTATACGAATGGCATGTAATGCCAAGAAAAGGGAAGTATGCTAAACGGCCAATTGAGAATTCATATGTAAGTTTTATGCGTGTATGTATTTATGTGAAGAGTGGGGAGACTTGTATGCTTTTGCGTTGCGCGTTCGCCTACTAAAATAGCGTGTAATATGAATATTTTGCTGCTTTAGTGGATTGTTTTCCCTCCTTTCTCTACGCATTTGTTATTGTTTGATATATTTATTTATTGATATTGTTTTTGTTTTGGCTTTTACAGAGTTTGCCACTTTTTACTGAAACGCATTTGCTCTCTCTCCATTAATATTGCAGTGGCACATGTTTGTTGTTGCCATATAGCTGCCACGCAGCGACGCATCTAGGCACATGCCACAAACGCATTATAACGGCGGCTTTCATTTTTTCCATATTTTTTTCATAATGCTTTTCCACAGCTTTTGCTGCTGCTCTCACTCTCTCCCTCGGCATTGATACTGCTGCTAATGGCAGGCGTTGCAAGTAGGCGTGGCTGAAGGTGTATGTTTTGTTATGGTATTAACAGCATGCTCTTCCTTTTGCAAGGTAATTGCTTGTAAATGTGTTGCGTATGAACATAGGAATATTAGGTTGTAGTTTTGTGGCCATGTGTCCAGCCGTCTATTACTATTTCGTTTTGATGAAATTATTGCAATTCAGTCAACAAACACAGTATATGTACATATACATATGTGCACAGATAAGTACATTCCATCAAAGAAGTCTTGAAAAACAATTTCTTAATGGATGTGCTTTAAATGAGCATTTTAGTGCCTTTGTAAAAATATTTTTAATTATATTTGCTGTTGCAAGTATTATAGTTTTGTGCACCTAACGGTTGTACTTGTCAACTAAAACTAAGCTAGTTAGATATAGGTTAATATACATATACATATGTATGTATATAAATGATAATGAACGATAGACTAAATATGTCAGAGACATTAAATGAGAGAGCTTTATGGCAGCCGGTGTGAAAATTGGACGATGGGCGTGGCGACGCTCATTTTTTGGAGAAATCCCAGATTTAGGGACCCGATCAACCGATTTCGACAAAATTTAGCACGTGGGATTCTTCTTTTATTCTACGAAAATTGGACAACAATAACGCCTATTTCCCATATACATACATACATAGGATAATTTTAAATTCCACTTGCTTAGTTCAGCTTTCAATACACAAACCAAGAAACAATTAATATAACGGGATAAGACTTTGAGAGATTGAGATTGTCTTTAATGTGTGCTACCTTATGACCAGAAATTGTTCAAATCCAAGAAAAACTGTTCAAGCCACTGGGTACCCATAGTTGACTTTTGATCGAAAATGTCGGTCTATGTGATAGCAATAAACTCGAAATATACATACTTAATATAAGGATTTTCGAACTCCCTGGTGACTTTGTGCCGCATATATCGGCCAATATGTGAGTTATCCCAATGAAAATATGAGCGCATGTTTTACTTATAACAGTGTATCTTTGTGCCTAAAACAGCAAAATTAATGTGAGAAAAAACTTGGCCTAGCCCCTATATATAAAATTTGTCAAATATGCGTTCATAATACGCATCATATATACATAGGTATATAAAAAGGCGAAAGGTAGGGAGGTTAAGCGTTATTGCTTGCTGCTCAAAGCTGTAAAGTATATTATTTGCTCAGTACTCACATAACTGTAATGATGCTTTTCTAAATAAAACATAAAGTTACATTCGGAAATGATATTAAAAGCAAAAATACAAGCACCACATCTCGATTTGTCCGTAGCTACGAAACGTTTATTTGTGCCGCAATTCACTATTACATGCCGCACAAGTGAGCCACCAACAAAGTAAACTAAAAGCAAAATAACGTTACTTGGAGACTAGGAAGGTAAAGCAGAAATGTGAAAATGGCTTCAAATGCACGCACACACACACATGTATGTACATCATTGTATTCATACTCTTACTGCAGAGCTCAGCTTACTAGGCTAGTCAACGCTGTGAAGGGGCAGTAGCCAATGGTCGTGCTCAAGTAAATTAGAAGCAGAAATAAACTTAGCAGCACTGCCGTCGCCACCAGCAGCAGAGTCAAAAGGTAAATATTGCGGCAGGAGCCTTGGTACATGCATAATACATGTATGTATATACATATGTATGTACTTCATAGATACTTCGAGCAGCAGAATTGTGTGAAGAAAGTTGCCATTTGCTATGAGCGCGTTTTTTGAATAACGGTACCAACACAACAGTCCAACCTTGTTGGGCAATGCTGGCTAACCCAACTACCGAAACGAAAAGTTTTGTTTGCTAGCGTAGTAATGAAAAAGAGCCAATAACGACAAATTCAACAACAACAACAACCAAGATAGCCATGGTAAACACACACACATATACATTCGTCTACCACAGTGGCTTTAACAGCCTAGGTGTTGAACGGTCTATTTGTGCTGCCTCTATAAATACATGTAAATTTGTGTGTGCAAGCAGTTGGTATGTATTACGTAAAGAAGAGCCATGAAAAACGCTTCACGGCGGCACTGTCGCAACGTACAAAAATGCACAAATTGGTTAATGCCTAAAGTGGATGAAATAAGCTACAGCGCAGTAATGGAAGGGGACGCAGTAAAGTTAGTGCTACCTGTTATTGAATGCTGCTGCTGCTGCTGCTTCTGCATTGAGTAGCGCCAGCATGAATCTTGTAGTTGTACGGCCTAAATGGCTCGATTGTGGAAGCGTTGGCTGGCAGTTTGCAGCATTATTGTTGTTTGTGTTTTGTGTTTTCGGCTGGCTTTTCTACCACTCTCCGCTTTCAATTGACTGTTGCTATGCACAAAAGAATGACGAAATTTTAATTTGGCTCGGCAATGAATAGTTTTGCATTATGTGAGTTATCTCACATTTTTTAATATCATACATTTTGTCTTTTGTTGGCGTATAATTGTGTTGGAGTAGAAAACAAAATCAAAGAGTTAAGAAAAATGTTCGACTTGAGAACGCTCGATTTTCAATGGAATGTGGTTTTGAATTTTCGGCATAATTTTTTTAAGCTAGGACGCTTGTTCACTGCTAGTAACTGTTGCTGACCGTTATAAGAGATTTGGTGCGTAAAATTTTATAATTGGGAACACTGCAATTTAAATTTTTACTTCAGCTTTGTTTGTGCCACACTTTTCTAGTGAAATATCTTGACACTATGTTCAATTGAACCAGTGTAACAGAGAGCATCATTTTATGCCAAAATTTTCGACAAACTTATTTCCAACTTCAGGTAAGGAAATGTAAATAATGTGAAAAGTTGCATGCAAAGGCAGTTCCAATATTGTGACATTTGCCACAGGCGCATTGGACTAGTAAAACGAGCTAAGTCTAAGCGTTGCGTCGAGCTTGCCACATAACAGTAAGTTGACTTGCAGTAGAAAAGTATTTCAAAGCGCACACCCAGCGTATTTGTCAGTGCGGCAAGCAGGCAGATGATATGGAGTCAGCTTACATTATATTGTTGTTTGGACACTGCAGCGCCGAGTCGAGTGCAGCAAACACAACTTCCTTCCAATGCTAGCTGCAGTGCATACATTATATGTATGTATGTATGTATGTATGTGTATGTATGGTACATGCTACCTTTGCTACTTTAGCCTTATTGCCATTAGCACGCTTGCACACACACACACATGCTGCTCTAAAAAAAAAAACTAAGAGTTGCAGCCATAAAAAACATTGAAAATAATATACTATTTTGCTGTTTGTTGGTGTTGTTATTAATGTGTCTTTGTTGATTGTTTGCAACGACTGATGGCTGTCAGTGTGAGTGAAGTTCTCCGCTTGCTGGCATAGTGGCTTGGGCTTGACTTGCGGTCTACAACTTATTTGCCAGTTGGCAAATTGTCTTTTGTGCCAGCTAAGTGACTGCGTAGCTCGCTTTTAACTGTATGCATACACATGCATTTGTGGCATGTCAGTGCGTGCGCATGTGTGCTGCACACTCAGCTGCAAATTGCAGTTTTGCTCTCTTATTATGATTTTATTTTTGTTTGTTTTTTTTTGTTGTAGTTTTGCCATAGAATCAATGTTGTTGTTAAAATAAAAGCAAAGTGTGAAGTACCGTAAGCGTATTGTAACAAGCAGAAAGATAACAAGGCAAAAGGCACACACACATAAATGCTCATAATTTATGTGCATTGTCGACACACAAACAAACAGCTACAAATATGTATGTATGCAATAAATATATGTTTCGCAAAATATAAGCAAATAAGCGCCAACTGTTTCCAAAAGTCTCATCACAAATGCAACTGAGCGTACGTTTTTGTCCGTTTTATGTATATACATATACATATATACATATGTATGGATTTCCGCACAACTTTACATATGTATGTATGTGTATAATATTCATATTTGTGGCATGCATGTGTGTGCGTTTGTATGCAAGCCACCTAGTTTTAGCCAGCTAGCATGTACCCTTGGTACTGTGTTAAACCGTAAAGCTATAAGCGTCAGCAATAACATGAGTCCGTAGTGTAATTTTGAGCTACGGATGGTTCTCGTATGCATGCAGCGTCAAAGGAAATCATACAAAAGCGCAAACATAGTTCCATACACAGATACACATGCGTACATATATTTGTATTTGCTTGAAAATATTATGTGGATATACTAGGGATGTCGTCAGTGCCGCCTGCTGGTAATATTGAGTTTTCAGACA
Organism: Bactrocera latifrons; assembly: GCF_001853355.1. Taxonomy (NCBI): domain Eukaryota; kingdom Metazoa; phylum Arthropoda; class Insecta; order Diptera; family Tephritidae; genus Bactrocera; species Bactrocera latifrons. The sequence continues at coordinate 2,290,971 of NW_017535519.1, read as the reverse complement.
ACCAAATTTTGAGCATTCTTGCAACTCACATTCGTTTAAAAAATTAATATTTAGGTTTTGAGTACATTTAAGGGATTACTGTAGTCGGAATTTTCAAAAAAAAAAAATTTTTTTCATTATTATTTATGAAATTTTTAAATAAATCTGAAAAATATAATAGTTTCGGAATTATAAGAGTTTTAACTTAATGTAATCGCCTCCGCCAACTTCTTTAAAATGGTGACCACTGTATCTTTAGTGAATTTGATCTAAGGCTTTTATGTTCTAAATGTTGTTAACTGCTGTTTTTTCTTTTAAATCTGGAGAACATTTTCCTGAACTCGCCAGTTTATTAAATTAAAAGAAGCTTCGCTAAAAAATTTGTTATAAATTTTTATATCTCTAACAACACCTCACCCCTTAACTAATTATGTTCGATGAAATAATAATATTTTAATTTGATGTGTGCTGAAATATTTTACTCATAATATTTAATAAATGTATGTTTTTTGTTAAAAAACAAACCAATTTTCAAAAGTTCAAATATTTCACTCGGATTATTTAATTTAAAA